>NW_006159559.1:8133304-8144454 GCF_000334495.1 Tupaia belangeri chinensis
CATGCAGTTTATCCTAGATGGGAAACCACATTTAGTATGTTGTGATGATGCTCAGGGAATGAATGTTAGGTAATATAAAAAAATAAAATAAAATAAAAAGTTGCAGGAGAAAAAAAAAAGAAAAAAAAAGAAAAAGAAAGGATGTGCATGTTCATGCCCAAAATCCTAAGAAGAAAATGGAAGACAAGGGTCTGTGGCACAATCAATTTCCTTGAGGGGCGATGTCTCACTTTCTCTCTCTCTTGTTGCTCTCTGGCAAGTGCATGTGCTCTACAGTGAAAATCTCTCCAAAAAAAAAAAGAATCTTTTCCTAACTGCAGATCCAGTAAAGAAGTGGCTCCATGTTATAGAGAATGAAGTATTAGCCACCACAAAGGATAGCCTAACACAAAACCCAGGGCGAGACCACTGAGCCTACTTGTCACTGCGCAGGACCCTATTCCAACTTTCCCTCCCTTTTTAAAAAATAATTATTTCATATTCATTCACTGTGTATCATTACAGCATACAAAATGAATTTTCTCATCCAGAATACACTGAATATTGGCCCAGTCAAAGATATTACCATACCTATTATCTTCAACAGATAACTTTCTATTTTGTGTTTCTTCACTGTTTTACTTCTCTCCTTTTTTTCCCCTTGACTCCCTCTCACCGTCTGCCTGTTCCCACCCTCCCACAGTGTCTGTGGTACCACAGCTGCTCTCCAAGCCTTTACATTGTCTAATATTTCAGTTTCTGCCGTAGAGTGCAGACATTTGGTACGCAAGCCAGAAAGTGAAATTGGGGCATTGTAAGTCCCCACTTATTCCAACTTTATTCACAAAATGGGATTTGCATAACCTGTAACCTATCAAGAGGCATGTATATCTGGCCTATAAGATATGGTGGCATGGACTGAGAATGAATAAGAGAGTGATACGATTTAGATATTTTCATTGTACAATCTCTGAACTCTATGTTCAATTTTACTAACATAGTAAAACACCATGTAAAATATAGACCTAACTTTATTTTGGATCACACTGACTGACCATAGAGCAACTAAGCCATAAATTAATTTAAAACTTCAGAGAGAAGTTAACTAGCCCCTAATCAACTGCCAATATAGTTTATTCCAACTTCATTGAAGTGGCACTTTAGAAGTAATGTAGATCAACTGAAAAATGTGAATCATCCTTAGTTAGTATACAACATTAAAAGAAAAATGGGGGACTAGCAGTTAGCGTAATGGCTATGTCGCTGGACTCCCATGTAGTCGACCATGGTTCGCATCCTGGACCCGGTGGCTTAAAACTCACACTGGGTGCGTGTGCGTGCATGCCCAAAATCCCAAGAGGAGAATGGAGGAGAAGGGATTGCGGCATGGCCATCACCCTGGGGAGGGGCGATTTCTCACTTTCTATCTCTCTGTCTCTGTCTGTCTAGTGAGTGCATGCACCCTATAGCAAATACCTCTCAAAATAAAAAAAATGGGAGGCCAGCAGGTGGCATGAGGGCACTGAACTCCCACATGGCTGACCGTGGTTTGAGTCCCAGACCTGGCAGTTTGCTTTTTCTCACTTTCCCTCTTTCTCATTCTCTCCCATTTTGTTCCTCTCTGGTCAAATTTAAATTAAAAAAATCAATGAATAAATAAAGTTAGTTAAAATAATTCTTTTTTTTTTTTGAATGGTTTTTGCTATAAGGCATGTGTGCTCTCCAGAAATACAGAGAGAGACAGAGAGACAGAAAGCGAGAAATCACCCCCCAGGGGGCATGGCTATGCCACAATCCCTTCTCCTTCATTCTCCTCTCAGGATCTTTGGCACATATGCACATGGGCCAGCATGGGTTTAAGCCACCAGGTCCAGGACTCGAACTGCAGTCGATTACATGGGAGTCCATTGACATAGCCATTACACCAACTGCTGGTCCCAGTTAAAATAATTCTTTTTTTAAAAAAAAAAGTACTAGGCCAGCAGGTGGCATAATGATTAAGGTGCTAGACTTCCACATGGGCAACCGTGGTTCAAGTTTTAAGTTTACAGCTTGAAAATCATGCCAGTATGTGTACATGTGTGCCCAAAATCTCACGAAGATAATGGAAGAGAAAGAATTGTGGGGAAGCCAACCCATGGGAGGTGATTTCTCATTTTCCCTATTTCAGTCTCTCTCCAGCAAGTGCAAGCACTTAATGGCAAATCAAACAAAAGAATAATGCTTTCCTTATTCCAAAACTGTCTACTAGTCGGAAAGTCCATGACAAAGTAGGAAAGTTAAACTGGCCTTTGAGAACGACAACCTGCAGGCGATCATGGGACGAGTCACTTATTGAGTTGCTTCTAGTTGTCCAGCCCCTGGAACCCTGGTAAATACAGAGCTGCCTCTAGCTCCTTGGTTTCCAAAGCTGGCTACATTTCTTTAGTTTTTAAAAGCTCTTCAAAAGCTTCTAACATGCAGCCGGAGTTGAGGACCCCTGTGTCTCCTCTGGAAACCCTCCAAGGTCCACAATAATCAACTGGGAGAAGAGCAGCACCCAGATGGTTACGAAGTAATTAAAGGCAGCTGCCCTAGCCGTTGTGGAAACCTCTTCTGGATTCTTCTTTTCTGCAGTGACTATAGTGTTCAGAGAAGACATCCTGAATCATCAGCCAGTCCCACTCCCAATCCATACACGAGTTTCTTCCTGGCTCCAGTGCCCTGTAAGTTCTGCTAAGAACATGAGAAGAGAGAGTACACGAGAGAGAATTGCGAGTTGTCAGAGCCCAACAATTCTGACTGCACATTATTAAAGCACTCTCTTCTGTCACATAGCGCCTAGCCTGAGGGATATTCGAAGTGGTCCTTAGGCTGTTGGGTTTCCTCCAGGAACTGTAAATTTTTTTCTTAGAATAGTTCTCAAAGTTCTCATAAGTCTGGAAGTCCCCATTTCTAATGTTTTCTTTTCTATTGCTGAATTCAGTGAAAAAAAAAATAAAGAATCTAAAATTATATACCTTAAGTATACAATACTTTCAGTTCTTCAGACATCCTGAAGATCTGTTAACCACTAACAGATGTGTTATATAGTGGTTTTCTTTGGACAAAATTAAAGCTATTCATCCTCAAAATCCCTCTAGCTACTTCAAGGTATCTCAAGCCCAGAATTTAATTAATTCAATGTTTGCTCCACTGTGGCTAATTAAATATCATTTAGGTAGTTCACCATATTTTCCCATGCAATTTCCCCCCCTGTGCTGGTCTAGTTTCTTCCTTTCTTCATTTTATTTCTATGATTCACTCAACAATTGTGTTATTTGAGAAACCAAGGTACAGAGAATAATCATTGACCACCTTTTGTTCAAATGTAGTATTTATCCTTAATTTATTCTTCAGAGGAAAGTCATGCTCAGGTATCCTCTCATTCATTTTCTCTAGAGAGCTAAGCTCTCAGCCCAAATTGTAGTAATAGTAGCTTTCCGATTGGAATTCAGTATACTTTGAGACCAAGGCACCACTGGGATGCAGGTGAATGAGAAGAAACTATATTTAAGTTCAGCCAGAAGCTTCAGGACATTACTTTCACTAAATAACCTGTATCAAACCCATCTAATGCAAATCAGATCTCCTTCAGAGTAGGGAAATTTGCTTCTCTAGGTGAAACTAAATTGATCCCATAACATCTGTCGCCCCAAGAAAAGGGGGTAAAGGTCCTGCCTGCAAAGCACTAAATGAAGTGGTCAGTAAATTTAGCCAAACTCTCTAATAAAAACCAAAATATTGTCTTAGAATTGAAATCATTCTAAGAAATATATTAGAAGGGGTGACTCGTATTTATTACGTTTCCATCACACTTGTTCCTTGATCAAATAAATACACTATCAATGAACAGGTTTGAATGCTTACTGTACGTTCACTCAGTATTGTGTCAGAAATATCTGGAAGATTCGTAAGCCTGGTGCATAAGAAGCAAATGTGGAGCCAGAAGGTGGCGTGGTTAAGGGCACTGGACTCCCACATGGCTGACCATGGTTCAAGTCCTGGACATAGCAGCTTGCTCTCTCACTTTTCCTCTCTCTCTCCATCTCTCTCTCCCACTCTGTCCCTTTCTGGTCAAATTTTTAAAATAAATAAATAAATAAAATAATTCTTTTTAAAAAAAGAAGCAAAGGCTCATGCCAGGCATGTGTGTGTGCATGCCCAAGATCCCGAGAGGTGAAAGGAGGAGAAGGGATTGCAGCGTGGCCACCCCCCGGGGGATGATTTCTCGCTTCCTGTCTCTGTCTCTCTCTGAATTTCTGGCAAGTGCACGCGCCCTATAGCAAAAAACCTCTCCAAAAAAAAGAAGCAAAGGATCCACATAGCTTTTTATTTCAATTATAGGTCATAATGCAAGGTAACACATACATGTTTTACAAGTATAAAGTTTTTCTCTTGTTCACCCCCAAAAATCAGTCATCTTTATTTTAGTTATCAGACATTGTATAATAAATATCATATAAGTGCTTAAAGAATATGTGTAACAATAGTAAATGAGTGAATAAATGAGAGACAGAAAGTGAGAAAGCACGCCCCCACCCCCACTCCTCCAGGAATAGCCGCACTGCAATCCCTTCTTCTCCATTTACCTCTTGGGATCTTGGGCACGCACATACATACATGTGCCCAGCAGCAGTTTATGTGTGTGTGTGTGTGTGTGTGTGTGTGTGTGAGGTTTTTTGCTATGGGGCGTGTGTGCTTGCCAGAGAGAGAGAAAGTGAGAAATCACCTCCCAGGGTGTATGATCTCACCACAATCCCTTCTCCTTTAGTCTCTTCTGATTTTAGGTGCGTGCGCATGTGCGCACACACACACGCACACACACACACACACATACATACAGTATGAGTTTTAAGCCACCAGATCTGGGACTTGAACTGCAGTTGACTACATAGGAGTCCAGAGACTTAATCATTATGCCAGCCCCCAGTGTCAGTTTTAAGTTCCCAGGTCCAGGACTCAAACCACGTTCTACTATGTGTCAGTCCAGCAATATAACCATTATGCTATCTGCTGGTCCCCACTCTCAAGTTTTAAGAAGCTTCTAACCCCATTCAGGTGACCATTCCCACAACCAGGAATAAAATAGATAGATGATTTCTGCCAATAGCCATTTGCGGTATGCCTCCCCCTACCTCTTTTCTCAGTCCAAATAAATCGATCACCCCATGTCATGATGGCACCGCCACTGAGTGGTCCCTCCCAGATATGCTATCAGCGTCTGCCCCGGACTTAGCTCGATCTAAGAGGAAGCAGAAAGAAAGAGACAAAGAGACAGAGTAGCAATGGACACAGAAGGCCTGACCTTAAGCAGCCCAAGAAACTTGAACCACCCAGACACACTGGGCGCCGTTGTTTATAGGGCAAGGCAACACTACATCCATGTATTTCATGACATTCCATAAATAAGTTGTTATGCTATAAACAGTAAGAAGCAGGTAACAACTCTATAAGGGCTTAGACATACTGGGTCAGGTGTATCTCTTGGTTTTTGCTATAGGGCACGTTCGCTCGCCAGAAAGACAGAGAGACAGAAAGATCCACCCTCCCCTCCCCCAGGGAGGTGGCTCCTCAGGAGGGATGGCCACACTGCAATCCCTTCTCCTCCGTTCTCTTCTTGGTATCTTGGGCACGCTCACACACGTGCCTGGTGTGAGTTTAAGCCACCAGGTCCAGGACTAGAACCACGGTCGACTACATGGGAGTCTAGTGACATAGCCGTTATGCCAACTGCTGGTCCCAAGCATTCTATAAAGCTTTTAACATTTGAAACAACAATCACAATTAAATAAAATATTGCAGAAAGTAACACTTAGTAACATCTAAGATGACATGCATGATTTAGAAATCAGAGCATTCTCTTTAATTGAGATGTCCAATTACCTAAAAGCTAATTCACTTATTCAATAAAACTCCCAAGGACATCAAGGCTTTTGAACTGGAGCATGAAACTGAGCTTCAGGGATGCCCCTGAAGTGGGCAGAAGTTTAAAATAACCTTATACACAAAGAATGTTATTTCCAATGGCTTTGATCATACACAATCCACCTAGAATAGAAGTAACTTGCCCTTGAAATTTCTTACATGCACACCACAGAAATTCATATGTATATTAAGCAGTTCATTAGAAGTATTGTTCATGTCACCAATCAAGTGGGATTTAAAAATCTCAGAGACTGTAGCTGACTCCAGAAAACAAAGCAACTCTACAGGTTCCAACTCCTGCTCATGTGCCTTCGTGACCAAAATTAACGTACAAAATATTTTCAGGAATTTTAAAGCATTATCTATCCTCTGAGGATATCAGAGCTGATATTCAGCCATTTGGACAAAAGAACATTTTATAGTCTGCCCTTGCTTTCCATGTTCCCTAGGACACCTATTGATTTAGGGTCCCAATATTAATGGGATGCAGAAATACTTTGGAGTAGAGACCTCTGCTAAATTAACATGTGGCCAAAGACAAATAACCATTTCCATCTCAATCTTCTAAATGAAGCTGGGTGTACTCTGGTTTCATAAATTGTATGTTTGAACAAAATGTCAATTATTATATATATTAAATTCATTTTATCATTTTTTGAGAGGTTTTTGCTGTAGGGCACATGTGCTCGCTAGACAGAGAGAGACAGCGAGACAGAAAGCAAGAAATCGCCCCACAGCGGGGATGGGATGGCCACACCACAATCCCTTCTCCTTTAGGGATCTTGGGCACGCACGCACACACGCTCGGCATGAGTTTTAAGCCAGTAGATCTGGGACTCAAACCACGGTCAACTACATGGGAGTCCACCTACATAGTCATTCCACTAACTCCTGGTCCCATTATATCATTTTTTAAAAAGTCTTTAGATAAAACAAGAAGAGGCTCCAAGACATTATGGATAGAGCTATGGCACAGGTCTTCCAAAAGTTAATTTAACACAGCGCTACTTCACATTCCCTATTTGACACTCTCCTACATGCAGTAGTATGGACAGGGAAATAGTCAAAGAACAGGCTTTTCATGTTAATATCATTTACTTGCTATTGTAATGAATTTTTGCTTACTACATGGGACTGCTGGATCATTTCCAGAATAAGTAAGAAAGTGATATGTACAAACAAGAAGAAGATGGCTGATGCTGATCTGCTTACTCTTGAAAAACTGCTGGTGTATGCCAATTGTCATCATGGGGGGGAAAGTTAGAAATAATAAATAACATACAATATACCTTTATATAAAGTTAAAATGTATTCCATTTAAATCATTGTTTACACTTTTCCTAGTTCCACCAGCCTGCATGGCAGGGTCCCAGTGAGGTAGCCACAGAAGCTTCGAAGCTCCCCATTGCTTTGGATCCATCATGCCCCACTGTGCCTCCAGTACTTTCCAAGTTTCACTGGCCTGTGCAACTGAGTCCCAGGGAGCCAGGTTCTTTCGGATTCCTCATTTCACCAGAATTACACTTCTTATTACATATTTTTTGCCCAGTTCCAGGTTCATCTCACCCTGAGAGGTTGTTAGAGGATTCGAGCACCTAAATCTGGCTAGATATACCCAATATGACTGAAAGACACTTTCTCCTACCAATGAACATAACTGGGAGGAAGATCTGGTTTTTTCCACTGACACTAGAGAATCCATCCCAAAAAAAGTAGGAAGAAGTATATAATTCATTAGATGACTGAAAACCAGTACAGAGGCACAAGAAATAAGAAAAAACAGAGAAATATTTCTCTCTCAAGGGAACACAACAACTCTTCATCACCCACAGACAGCACAATAGAACTCATAGATAAGTCAGAAGAATAATTCAGGCTATTCAAAGTGACAAAATTAAATGAGATGCAAGAGAAAAAAGACAATGAACTCCAGGAGATGAGAAAGTACTTCTACAACTTTAAGGAGGAGATAGACATGAAAGAAAGAAAGAAAGAAAGAAAGAAAGAAAGAAAGAAAGAAAGAAAGAAGAGAGAAAGAAAAAAAGAACAAATTTCTAGAGATTAAGACTATAATATAAGAAATCAAACCTCTCTTGACAGTATTAATGGCACTTTAGACCATGCAGAAGATTGGATCTCTAATTTAGAAGATAAAACTTTTGACCTAGACAAAAAAGAATTTTAAAATACCCCCCCCCAGAAAGACAGAGAGAAACAGGGAGACAGAAAGCAAGAAATCATCCCCCAAGGGGGATGGCCAACACCGCAATCCCTTCTCCTCTATTTTCTTCTTCGGATCTTGGGCACACATGCACATGCGCCCAGGGTGAGTTTAAGCCACCGGGTCCAGGACTCAAACCGCCGTCTACTACATGGGAGTCCAGCGACATAGCCATTATGCCAACTGCTGGTCCCACATGGAACATTATTGAAGACTGACCATGGGATAGGGAACAAACCAAGCCTTTAAAAATTCATATAGGTAGAAACTATATCTAGCATCTTCTCCAACCATGATGGAACTAAACATAAAATTAACCACAGAAATAAAAACAAAACCTTGAAAATACACAAAAACATGGAAACTGAACAATCTACTCCTGAATGACTTCATAACCATTGAAAATATTAAGTTAAAAGTTTCGCTAAAACCAGTGATAACAAGCACACAAGCTTTTATAACCTATGGGACACAGCAAAAGCAGTCTTAAGAGGAAAGTTCATAGCAATTAGTGTTCAAAAGGAAAAAATGGAAAGTGGCAAACATATACCTCAAGGAACTGGAAAAAAAACAACAAAAAGAGCCAAAAAATGCCAAGGGAAAAGAAATAGTGAAGATTCAAGCAGAAATAGATGAAATAGAGAATAAAAAAGTTAGAAAATAAATGAAAGCAAAAGCTGGTTCTTTGGGAAGATAAACAAAATTGACACTGTTAGAGAAAAAGGAACCGGATAAATGTAATCAGCTATGAAGCAGGTAATATTAGAACACACATAACAGAAATACCAAAGATCATCAGAGAACACAGCGAACATCTATATACTAATAAACAAGACAACCCAAATGAGATGGACAAATTTCTGGACACATACCAAGATTTAATTGGGAAGACATGGAAAGCCTGAATAGGCCAATAAGAAGCAATGAGATTAAATAAGTAATAAAGAGTCTCCCAACAAAGAAATTTTAGAGATTACAGTGGTTTGTGGTCCTCCAAATTTCCACTTTTCCTGGACCTGGAAGATAAAATATTACTTCACAGTATTTATTTTTTTCTCATTTTAGATAAATGAATTTTAATTAAAGTAATTAATATAAATTTAATCTAATTTAATTGTTATGAATAATAAAAAAGAATGTGAGAACAATTTGTCTGGATCATGAAAGAAATTATGCTTTTTAAAACTTTTTCCTTTCTGTGGTGTCCCTATCCTCAAGTTCCGGTACACAATTGTTTGCACCAGTATACAATTATTTGCACTCAGGAAAATATTTACCGTATTAATCATCTATAAATTAGGAAAAACTTAAGACATGCCAGTCATATTGGCATTTGAGGACTTTTATCACACTATGGATAACTGTCTATCTTTATAACCATCACATCACATGGGCACACTCCTACGGGGTTCAAAATTATCTTTGTATCAGTGAGCAGGCATTCTTCCAGACATGCCAGGTAGTCACTGCCCTTTCTACAATAATAGACTACACTGCCCAAAGGTGCCAAGACCCAAGCTCAAATGGCATTATGACCAATGGGGAGTAGGTATATCACAGTGGTTAAAGCTCTCTAAGCTTCTACCTTGTTAAGCATAATTCCCATCATGGTACATGGCCAATTCTATAAATTCCCCAAAACTCTGTGAAGCAGATACTATTTTTATCACCCCTATTCTAGAGATGAAGAAATTAAAGTAAGAAACGTTAAACTATATGCCAAATTAAACATCTGATGAGTACCAGGGCTGAGTTTTAAACCCTACTAGACTCCAGAGTTCATTCTCTGAAGTGCTCCACACTGCTGCCTTGGAAAATGGGTCAAAGAAAGGACTTCTAAGGCCTGGCAAGTCAGCATTCAAATTCTGTCTCTACCACTTTCCACCTGTCTGACCTTGAGATAGTTACACCACTTCTCTAAAACCTCAATATCTGTATCTTGCTTATCTTCTTGGATTATTAAAAGACAAATGAGATTTTGCTTGGTTAAACAAATTCACATTTTAAAAATAAACAGTATCAATGTTATCAAGATATCAGTTCTTCCCAACTTTATGGAATCAATACAATCCAATCAAAATCTCAGCATGTATTTTGTGGTTGTCAACAAATTGAGTCTAACATTTGTATGGAAAGGCAAAAGATCCAGAAGAGCCAACACAATATCAAACAAGAAGGACCAAGCCAGAGGACTGACACCACCTGACTTCTAAAATTACAGTAATCATGACAAGATGGTGGGGACCAGCAGTTGGTGTAATGGCTATATCACTGGACTCCCATGTAGTTGACCATGGTTCAAGTCCCGGGTCCAATGGCTTAAACTCACACCGGGCACGTTTATATACGTGCCCAAGCTCCTGAGAGAAGAATAAAGGAGAAGGAATTGTGGTGTGACCATCCCCCCGTGAGGGGTGATTTCTCATTTTCTGTCTCTCTGTCTCTCTGGTGAATGCACATGCCCTATAGCAAAAATCTCTCAAAAAAATAATAATAACAATAAAAAAATTAAATTAAAAAAAAAAGACAGTATGGTGCCAGCAAAAGAACAGACACGTAGATAAATGGAACAGAATAGAGATTTCTGGTCCCCAGAAATTGACCCACAATAGACCCACCATAAATATGGTCAACTGATCTTTCACAAAGGAACAAAGGCAATACAAAGGAGAAAAGAAAGATATGTAAGGAATCTCTGTACTTTCATTCAGTTTTGATATGAAACTAAAACTGGTCTAAAAAATAGTCTATTGTGACCCGCAGTTGGCATAATGTCTATGTCACCGGACTCCCATGTGGTTGACCATGGTTCAAGTCCCAGACCTGGTGGCTTAAACTCACACCGGGCACATGTGCGTGCGTGCCCAAGATCCTGAGAGGAGAATGGAGGAGAAGGGACTGTAGCGTGGCCATCCCCCCTGGGGTGGGGGTGATTTCTCGCTTTCTGTCTCTCTTTCTCTCTCTGTCTTTCTGGCCCCCCATAGCAAAAAAAAAAAAAAAAGTT
>NW_006159559.1:8144780-8150181 GCF_000334495.1 Tupaia belangeri chinensis
AAGAGTGGGGGAGAGGACATTAGGATAGGCTTCAAGATAGAGACTAGGAAGACGAGTATTCCCCATTTACAGTCTTTTGAGCCTAGGGTGCCCAGAACAGCACTTCAGGAGCTGACATTGGAAAGATAAAAGTGGGATCTTTGGAACCCTCATATAACAAGAGAATCCATTCAAGAAGGCCATCGGGGACCACCAGACAAAGATAGAGAAAAGAAATGTCTCTGAGTTGACCAGATATACTGTTGACTGGATAATTGCTAAGACCCCTCCTTCCTGGTTCTGGGTCCAATCTCAAAACCAACTCTTCTTCAAAAGTAGTTTCCGGGACCAGCAGTTAGAATAATGGCTATGTCACTAAACTCCCATGTAGTCGACCGCGGTTTGAGCCTTGGACCTGGTGGCTTAAAACTCACACCGGGCAGATGTGCGTGTGTGCCCAAGATCCAGAGAGGAGAATGGAGGAGAAGAAACTGTGGCATGGCCAGCCCCCCTGGGCGGGGGGGTGATTTCTCGCTTTCTGTCTCTCTGTCTCTCCCTGTCTGGCTGGCTTGCCCATGAGCCCCTTAGCCAAAAAAAAAAAAAAAACTAGTTTCCAACTCTCCCCTTCTCTATGGCTTCCTGAATGTGTAAGACAGTGATATAGAGAGTGTACTAGTTAAACTCTCGTTGAGTTCCTGAACAATATCCAAAACAATGTACCTCACTTCAACAGACAAGTGGCTCCCAACGGCAAGGGGGCTATGGGAAGGAATGTTCTGTTTCCCGGAATCAAATACAGACCAAGAAAACATTCACCTGGTAGCCTCAAACATATCACATGACTTGGAAGTGCTGCCAAAAACTGAGAGCAAGAAGAATGAATTAAACTGGAGGAGAAAAAGAGAACAGAGACCTGCATTTCCCCCCAGGACCATAGCAAAGATAATCATTCCCCTGACCCACCCTGTGGCACCTTAGAAATAAAAGATCACCAGCCAAACGCAAACAAACTTCCTTTCCTTTTATGACTACATTTCATAACTCCCATTACATTTCCTAACGTGGAGTCGCTCCATCGTGAGGTCATTTGGTTTCCTGTGCACTCAGTTACGGGCTTGCCAATCATTCAGATCATAGGCTCTGGCCAGGAAAGCTGTGAGGAAAGAAAAGCATCAAGCTCCTTACTCCTTTCTCTTAGGTCAGTCAAAACTTGAATCTCATACAATTGTCATTTAAAAAAAAAAGAAGGAAAAGCCTATGCATACAAAGATAACAAGTTCCAAATGTTGTCTTTTTTAAAGGTATGTTTGTTTCAAATCATATGTTCTTAATCTATGACAAGAGATATAATTATTTCAATTCCACACATTATCCAAAAGCCAAGAGATAACATTCACAAGTGATGAATGGGTGATTGGCGATACATAGAGTCAATCTGCTGATTCAAGGTATAAACAGATTACCTGGAAAGAGAAGAAATGGTGACCAACAGACTATTTTTTTTTAATTTAACTTTTAAAAAAAATTTTTTTACTTATTTTTATCTATTTTTATTCCACCAAAGAGGGATAGAGTGAGAGAGAGTGAGAAAGAAGAAAGTGAGAAAGCAAGCCACCAGGTCTGGGACTCAAACCACAGTCGGCCATGTAGGAGTTCAGCACCTTCAACCACCACATCACCTGCCAGCCCCCCAATAAATTAATTTGTATAATATCTGCTCATAGAACAGACCAATTTCAGGCCCTATAAATGGGGACCAAAGGGATCCCTGTTTTGCGTAAAGAAGTTCGACATTTACATTCTAGGGTAAATTATTTTCTTTGCACTTGAAGCCTTACCTATAGTTAAAAAATAAACTTTTTTCTTGTGTGTTTTTGTTTGTTTGTTTGTTTGTTTGTTTTTGTTTTTGTTTCTTTTTTTTTTTTTTTTGTGGGACCAGAGAGTGGGGCAAGGTTCTACAAGGTTGACCCATACGGAAAGGTTCCAGGTTCATGTCTAGAGACTTTTGATATATGCGTGCCTATGATCCAGAAGTAGCAGAACCTGGGGGTGGATCACAGCATCCCTGTTCTTAGTGCAGTCTCTCTGTCTCTTTTGCTGATGGGAGGAAGGAAGGAAGGAAAGAAGAAAAAAGGGAGGGAGGAAAGAAAAAAGAAAGGAAGGTATGAGGAAGGTAAAGAGGGAAGAGGAAAGAAAAAGAAAGAGGACAGAAGGAAGGAAAGAAGAAGGAAGAGAAAGAAAGAAGGAAGGAAGGGAGGAAGGGAGGGAGGGAGGGAGGGAGGAAGGAAGGAAGGAAGGAAGGAAGGAAGGAAGGAAAGAAAAAAGAAAGCGAGGAGAAGAAAGAAAAAAGAAAGAAAAGATTATTTTTCTAATGAGTTTTTCTAGGGACCAACAGGTTGCACAGTGGTTAAGGCACTGGACTCCCATGTAGTTGACCATGGTTTGAGTCCTGAACCCAAGAGCTTGAAACATACCAGGCACATGTTTGTGTGTCCAAATACCAAGAGGAGAATGGAGGAGAGGGGATTGCAGTGTGTTCATCCTTCCTGGGGATGATTTCTCACTTTCTATCTTTCTTTCTTTCTCTCTGCTGAGCACATGCACCCTGTAGCAAAAATCTCTCATAAATAAATAAATAAATAAATAAAATAGGTTTTTCCATGTGGCCGACAGTGATTTGGATCCTGGTCTTGGCAGACTGAAACACATCCCAGACACATCTGCGTATATACCCCAAATCCTAATGGAATGGAAAGGTGATGCTTTTAAATGCACTGTTGATAGTACTATCTCTTTTTTTGGAGAGTTTTTTTTGCTATAGGTTGCGTGCACTCGCCAGAAAGACAGAGAGAGACAGAAAGTGAGAAATCACCCCCCCCGGGGGGATGGTCAAGCTGCAATCCCTTCTCCTCCATCATCCTCTCTGGACCTTGGGCACGCACGCACATGCGCCCAGCATGAGTTTAAGCCACCGGGTCCAGGACTCAAATCATGGTCGACTACATGGGAGTCTGGTGACATGGCCCTTATGCCAACTGCTGGTCCCAATAGTACTATCCTCAGTGACTCCTTAGCCTTACAACCACAGGACTTACTA
This sequence comes from Tupaia belangeri chinensis, assembly GCF_000334495.1. Classification (NCBI taxonomy): domain Eukaryota; kingdom Metazoa; phylum Chordata; class Mammalia; order Scandentia; family Tupaiidae; genus Tupaia; species Tupaia belangeri. The sequence continues at coordinate 8,147,857 of NW_006159559.1, forward strand.
CAGAATTTCTTTCATCAAGTCTTATCAAGTATTATACCTCAGGAAGGGTTTTTCATTTGTTTTGCTCTTGACAAGTACAGCCATTTTTTCATGCATATTTTTTCTTCAGAGATATTTTTGCTATAGGACTCGAACACTCATTGGAGAGACAGAGAGAGACAGAGAGACAGAAAGCAAAATATCACCCACTGGGGGATTGGCATGCCACAATCACTTCTCCTCTTTTCTTCCCTCAGGGTTTTGGACACACACACACACACACACACACACACAAAACACCCAGCATGAGTTTCAAGCTACCAGGTCTGGGACTCGAACCATGGTAGGCCATGTGGGAGTCTAATAAGTAACCAGTATGTCATCTGACGTTTCCTTAAATGCATATTTTTTTGAGAGTTTTGTTTTGTTTTGTTTTGTTTTGTTTTGTTTTGTTTTGTTTTGCTATAGGGTGTATGCGCTCGCCAGAAAGACAGAGAGAGACAGAAAGCGAGAAATCACTCCCCAGAGGGGATAGCCACACCACAATCCCTTCTCCATACTTGGGTAATCCCTTCTCAGAATCTTGGGCACGCACGCACACATGCCCGGCATGAGTTTAAGCAACTGGGTCCGGGACTCAAACCGTGGTCGGCTGCATGGGAGTTCAGCGACATAGCCATTACGCCAACAGCTGGTCCCACTTCAATGCATCTTTTTAAATGGAGAAAATGAAATACTGATTAATACATGTCTATTTTAGTTTTATATTTAATGATTAGTAAAATAAAATCAACGTCAGTGGTAGAATGTTTCCCAGACTTGGGCTCTGCCCCTAGGAACTCCATCCTCCATGCTGCCATTTTATCATACCTAGCACGTAAAGGCAACTCTGTCAACCCCTTGCCTAAGAGCTTCTACTGGTTCCCCATCACCTGCTCCATCTCAGCCACATCCCCTCACTACCCATGACACACATTACATTTGCACAGAACCAAATTCGCGTCAGCCCTCCTTGCTCTATAACCCATCATTGATTTGTTTGTACTATTCCTCCTGCAAGCTCTCCCAATTTCTTACCCAACAGTCCCAGGGAAGTTGGGAAAGGGGGCCAGGAAAAACTTCCTAGAAGAGGAGAAAAATCATTTTCTAACAAGAAAAAGCATGAAATAGACTACTACACATCCAGCCCAAACTGATCTCTCCAGAAGAACCATGTTTTCAACTGACCCTTTGCATAAACTATATTGCTCTGAAACTTTCCAAGTGCCTGTTTTGTTGCTATGCTTCTATGACCATTAGAAATCATTCTGCATTCCTCCTGCCCTGTCTCCTACAGCACAGCACTTTACACATGGTAAATATCCACCAATTTCCCGGTGATGTAACCACACAACACCTACCAATAGAATTCTGAAGCAAACGTTCTCACCTGTCCTGTTTGTGAGAAATCAGTCTATCTGATAACTAGAAATCTCTTGGACATCATCTTTACCAGTGGAAAATAATGTGCATTTGGATTTTCATAAGAGGCAAGATTTGACAATCAAGATTTTACATCCAGGCCCAACTCCCATATACTTTAACTCATTTTATCCCCTTCAACAGCTCTCTGAGGTGAAGTTATTGTTACCATCTTATAGACGAGGCTGATGAGGCACAGGGGGTTCTTGCTGAGGCACAGGGGGTTCTTGCTGAGGCACAGGGAGGTCTTGCTGAGGCACAGGGGATTCTCCTTGAGAAGGCAGACTGCATAATCAGAAAGCCTGGCTCCAGAGCCTCAGCTCTCCCCAGAATTCAAGCGCCTGCCATGCAGAGACCCTAGCAACTGCTGCTACCTGCTAAATACTTGATATATTACTTGACAGTTTTAATTCTGAATTCTACCAATAATAATATACTCTAGCCCCATCCCCCAAAATATATGTTCATCCGTAAAAGCCAACATATATGGCAAATATGTATAATTAAAATTGTCACATTTAGACCCAGCCATGGTAGCGCAAGCAGCAGGGTACTACTGTGTAAGGACGGGCCATGTGTGTGGCCCAGATTTGGTTTTTCCAGACCACCCTAAACATACTGGGTATGGTTGCATGTGTCTGTATTCCTAGTTAGCTGGGAAACTGGAGCAGAGGATTGAAATGGAGAGACCTTCAAAAATACCTCTCTCCCGGGAACCAGCAGTTAGCGTAATGGCTATGTCGCTGGACTCCCACGTAGTCGACCGCAGTTCGTGTCCCGGACCCGGTGGCTTAAAACACGCCGGGCGCGTGTGCGTGCGTGCCCAAGATCCCGAGAGGAGAATGGAGGAGAAGGGATTGCGGCGTGACCATCCCCCCTGGGGGG
>NW_006159559.1:8150274-8204687 GCF_000334495.1 Tupaia belangeri chinensis
AATCCTCTCTCCCCGGGAACCAGCAGTTAGCGTAATGGCTGTGTTGCTGGACTCCCATGTAGTCAGCCGCGGTTCGTGTCCCAGACCCAGTGGCTTAAACTCACACTGGGTGCATGTGCGTGTGTGCCCGAGATCCCGAGAGGAGAATGGAGGAGAAGGGATGGCGGGGTGGCCATCCCTCCTGGGCGGGGGGGGACGGGAGGGTGATTTCTTGCTTTCTGTCTCTCTGTCTCTCTGTTTCTCTCTGTCTGGAGAGCACACGCGCCCTATAGCAAAAAACGTCTTTAAAAAATAAAAATAAGCTCTCTCCCCCAAACTTCCTCTCTCTCATTAAAAACAAAGAAAAAGTTATTTAAATACAACTTCTGGGCCAGCAGGTGCCTCAGAGGTTAAGGTAGCCGGATCCAACTTGAAGTGACTGAGCAGTTCAAGTCCCAGACCAGCAGCTTCCGTGTGTGCATGCTCAAAATCCCAAGAAGAGAATGGAGGACAAGGGATTGTAGCATGGCCACACCCCTGGGAGTGATTTCTCAATTTTCCTTGCTCTCCCTCTCTTCCCAGGGAACATACATGCCCTGTGGCAAAAGGAAAAAATAAATAAATAAATAAATAATAAATAAAAATACAACTACTTTATTTTTTAGAGGATTTTTGCCTTATGATGTATATGCTCACAGAAGAGAGAGAGACAGACACAGTGAGAGGGAAAGTAGGAAATCACCTCCTGGGAGGATGGCCACACCACAATCCCTTCTCCGCCATTCTCCTAGGATCTTAAGCATGCATCCACACGTGCCTGGCATGATTTTCAAGCCACTGAGTCTCAGACTTAAACCATGGTCAGCCATGTGGGAGTCCAGTGATATAACTGCTACATCATTTGATAGTCCCAAAAAACACAACTTCTGACAAAGGACTCATGTCAAGAATTTATTTATGTTCTTCCACATCTGGTTGATCACAGTTAATGATAATGTCATGTCGAGCATAACATAGGAACATTAAGAGGAGAAAATTGGGCCCAGCAGATGGCATAGCGATTATGGTGCTAGACTCCCACATGGCCAACCACAGTTCAAGTCCCAAACTCAGTGGCTTGAAAAATCACACTGGTCACATGTGCATGAGTGCCCAAGATCCCGGGAGGAGAATGAAGATGGCGACCTCCCCTCCCAGGAGTGACATCTCACTTTCCCTCTCACTGTCTCCTTCTCTCTCTCTCTCTCTCTCTCTCTCATGCACACACATGTGCCCTAAGGCAAAAGCCTTTAAAAAATTTAAAAAAGAGAAAATTTATTCAGTTTTTCAATAGATCATAGAAATAAGCTTCCCATTACAGTGAGATTTAGATAACATTACATTAAATGCCCCATTTGGCTTATAAAGATGAACAATTTCATATCTATGGAGTAATAGTGACTTAAAGAATTTACAATACATGGCCTCCATCTCCTGCATATAGTTGTTCTCCAGGGTCATTATCACTAGCTTAGGCATCTGGGCTGTTCTATTCTCATGCCCTCAAAGTCAATTTGTTACTGCAGAAATGTGGAAACTGCTCAGGTTGGTTTTCTTAAATATTTCACACATGAAACATTGTAAATATAAAATGTGTATGTAAGCCATAAAAGCTTATAATAAAATAAACTCAAATATGCTCAATATTCAGTGGTCTAAGCTCAGGTTTTGAGATCCAAAATATAATTTTGTGTCTTTGGAAGACAATGACTTTGTGAAGGTTTTCCAACTGCAAAAACTTGAATCTTTTGGGAGTCCTTTCTTACACAACAAGCATAGAAGCAAATAATATTGGTTGTAATAAATTCATCAGTGCAGACTGAATACAGATCACAGAGATAAGGAGACTGAAGAAGAATTCTAACATCAACAAGAGTAAGATGATGATGGCAACTTCTTAGACATTCCCACCTCATTAGCTCCAAAGAGTAGGGTCGTAGGAGGAGTCTTCAAAAAGTTTGTGGAGGGAACCAGCAGTTAGCGTAATGGCTATGTCGCTGGACTCCCACGTAGTCGACCGCGGTTCGCGTCCCGGACCCGGTGGCTTAAAACTCACGCCGGGCACGTGTGCGTGCGTGCCCAAGATCCCGAGAGGAGAATGGAGGAGAAGGGATTGCGGCGTGACCATCCCCCCTGGGGGGTGATTTCTCGCTTTCTGTCTCTAATGTCTCTCTCTGTCTGTCTGGTGAGCGCACACACCCTATAGCAAAAACCTTTAAAAAAAATTTCTGGAAAGTGAGTAATAATAGTACTATTAATATTACTATAATAATACTTATTATGAAAAAAATTTTACATAGATTTCAAAAATGTTTCACACCAAAAAGAACTTGTACTTTAATTTTTTTAGCAAAATTTTTGAGGTCCTATTGTAGAATTCCCCTGTAAGTTTGGGGGTCCAAGAATTCTAATATGGAACCCTAAAAGATGGCACTATGGACTGGAAGAAGGAAGAAGAAACATAAGAAAACTCTCAAGTTCACTTCTCAACCTAAAATAACCTTATGTGCCTGACATTTGCTAAGATATCATATTCCGGAATGCTATAGATTGCAAATGAAGATAAATTCAAATTACAATTACATAAAGACAGGTCTTTAGTGTGTGTGTGTGTGTGTGTGTGTGCGCGCGCGCGTGCCTGATTATGATTAAGACATCTGCATTTATAATACACAACAGTAATTTTTTTTTGAAAGAGAAAAATTTTTGCCATAGGGCACGTGCACTCTCCAGAGAGATAGAGAGAGACAAAAAGACAGAAAGTGAGAAATGATCGCCCAGAGAGGATGGCTATGTCATAATCACTTCTTCTCCATTCTCCTCTCAGGATTTTGGGCACGCGTACGCATGCGCCTGGCATGTGTTTTAAGATGCTGGTCTGAGACTCGAACCGTGGTCAACTATCTGGGAGTTCAGCAACGTAAGCATTATGCCATCTGCCGGTCCCACAATGGTAATTTTTTCAAAAATTTTACTATGGAGGGACCAGCAGGTAGTGTGGTGGTTATGCCACTAGACTCCCACATGGCTGACTATGGTTCAGGTCCCAGACCAGGTGGCTTGCTTTCTCACTTTCCCTTTCTTGCCTCAAATTTAAAAATAATAATAATAATAACAAATAAAATTAAATAAATATCCTTTTTAAAAATTGTACTATGGGGGCCACAAATGGCATGGTGATTAAAGCCGCTGGACTCCCACATGGCCGACCATGGTTAAAGTCTCAGACCTGGTGGCTTGCTTTCTCATTTCCTCTCTCTCTGTCTCTCTCTGATCAAACTGAAAAATAATAATGATAATAATAATAAATAAAGTTAAATAAAAATAATTCTAAAAGAAATTGTACTATGGGACCAGCAGTTAGTGTAATGTCTATGTCACTGAACTCCCATGTAGTCGACTGCGGTTCGTGTCCCGGACCTGGTGACTTAAAACTCACGCCAGGCACGTGTACGTGCGTGCCCAAGATCCCGAAAGGAGAATGGAGGAGAAGGGATTGCGGCGTGACCATCCCCCCTGGGGGGTGATTTCTCGCTTTCTGTCTCTCTGTCTCTCTCTGTCTGTCTGGCAAGTGCACGTGCCCTAAAGCAAAAAACCTCTAAAAAAAAAATTGTACTATGGAGATATATATAAATCATTGGTATATATTGTAACTTGTGGTATGTGTAATGAATCTGGCTAATGGAATAAATTAATACAACTATTTTCACCTTTTGTTAATGTGAAACATTTGTTCGGAAAAAGAGCTATGGTTTGTTAATGAGATTTTTTGCTACAGGGCATGTGCGCTGGCCAGAAAGACAGAGAGAGACACAGAGACAGAAAGCAAAAAAATCCCCCCGGGGGGTAGGGCCCCACTGTAAACCCTTCTCCATTCTTCTCTCGGGATCTTGGGCACACACACACACACACGCACACGCCCAGCATGAGTTTAAGCCACCGGGTCCAGGACTTGAACCACAGTCGACTACATGGGAGTTTAGCAACATAGTCATTACACAACTCCTGGTCCCTGTTAACCAACTCTTGAGCACTATGACTATGGAAAATTAGAATTTGCTAATTTTGGGACCAGCAGGTAGAGTAGTTAAGGGTGCTGGACTCCCACAAGGACGACTGCTGTTCGAATTCCAGATCTGGCAGCTTGCTTTCTCCCTCTCTCTCCCTCTCTCTCTTTCTCACTCTCTGGTCAAATTTTTTAAAATAAATAAATAAAGTTATATAAAATAATTCTTTTTTAAAATATATAAACAAAGAGCTAATCTTTGGGACAGGCAGGTGGCATGGTGGGTAAAATGCTGCAGTCCCACATGGCCAACCATGGTTCAAATCCTGGACCTGCTAGCTTGCTTTCTCTCTCTCTCTTTCTCTCTCTCTCTCTGGTCAATAATAATACTGATAATAATATAATAATAATAATTGAATGATAATGATAATTTTCTAAAGAATTAGCTAATCTTTAACTATCTTCTACAAAAATAATTAAGATAATCTTTGAACTGCCCTCCAACCCTATAATTCCAGGACTGCTATCAGGAGAAAAATTAAACATTTAGTGTCACTTTTCTGATGCCGTTCAATGGTGTTTATCCTGACAGTTATCACAGGAAAGAGTTGAAGCCTTCCTCAATTCCAAACAATACAGGATCTCTAGACAACATTATTCTTTCTACTTTTAAAACCCCTTAAGATTCCTACCTTCTAAAACAAAAGACAAAAATAAAGAGAAATGAAACACAAACCATAACTACTTCTAGCCAGTCTCAGAGACTCTGCTTACAATGTGAAACTTAAATACTGAACCATCAACTATTAATTCATTTCAGCTTCTAGTATATGGTTTCTAGAGCCCTCAGATAATGACCAACTTCTAATTCAAAGAAGAATATCAGTATGTGCAACTGAGCACATACCATGTGCATATTTAAATGTATTGTCCTTACAGAAACTAAGAATTTCTTCTTGTTTCTATCAAAAGACTTGGAAAAGGATTATTAGGGGGAATAATTTGCTCTTATGTAATTGAGTATTGGATCCATGTAATACATAGAATCAACCAAACAAAATTGTCTGCAAACTCTACAGCTATTTCTTTGCTACCCGATCCTGGGAGACAGGATATACCTACAAGAATAAGACCTAGCCACTGCCTTAGGGAAGCTTATACTTTCGAAAGGATGACAGATATATAGCACAAAATTTCAATACAGTGTTATGCGTGCATCAACAGACATAAACACATGATGTTGTGAGAGCAAAGGCAGAGATGTTATGGAGAGGACTCAAGTGTCAAGAAATAACCTTTGAAAAGAGGACATCTGAGCCAAGTCTTAGAAGTAGGAGCCTGCCAGGCAAAGAAAAGCACTCATTAACTATTGAAAAAAGAAGATCAGTTACACCATCCACATGGCTACATAAGGAAAGCACACATCATCAATTGCTGTGAAGAGAGAATGAGAATCAATCCTGAAGAAGCGTGTCTCTGGTGCTTTTGATGAAAAGTGTAGTAGTGATCTCAGGGGGAAAGATGAAAGATCAGAGAGACCTATAGGTATAAGAACCTTGTCTCTCCACACCATCCATCCACTCAAACTATTTTTATTGGACACAACTGAAAGAAACATTGTTGGCAAATACAATATCTACCAGAACATTCTGGACTGCTTCATGCTGCATACATGCTCAAACTTTGACCTGTATAGCACAAATCCATATTTGAGTGGTTAAGGGGCCCTATGAGATGAGTGCTTGTTATGAATGAAACGTGGGTGATTACATCAGCTGCACTAACCCAGAACAGCTGATGACCACTGCCAATATCATGCGTTCCGCAATCAGCAACATCTTTGGTACAGATGTCGGGGAAACCATTGTGCCAATTATGCTGTAATGATGAGAAGAGTCTGGCGAGGGAATTCTTATTTCATGTCTCCTTTGAAAAAGCATCTCTTAAAAGAGGGCAATATACAATATATACTGCGCATCCTGTCACTCCTTTTGGCTTACGTTCTGCTTCTTTTGACTCTGTGGCTCGTTGAACTTTGTGATCTTGGAGTTGGGATGGTATAAGCTAAAGGGTTTTGGCACACAAAAACCCCAATGCATTCTTGAATGCTCAAGACAGCTTTACAATATTATAAGCTACATCTGAGCAAACCTGTTTCTTACTAATACTGTCAGTCTCTTTCAATATTTTCTTTACAAAGGACAAAAGGAAAAATATCATTTGTTAAGGCTGGATTAATCAGAAGCCATCTGACACTTAGTTAATTGAATGATCCTTGCTGCATTCAACTTTTGGGGGGGAGAAAGAATATAAAATAACAAATAGAAAACTTTTTTTATAGGAAAATAAGCAATGTACATAATGAATACTTAAGTGTTTCTCTCACATCTTCTAGAATGATAATACTGTGGATTCATTAACTTTCTTCAGCAAATATTTACTGAGCACCAATTATATGACAGCAACTATTCCCAATGAGTGTCAATATTCAAAAATATAAACTTCAGGCCAACAACAGTCTCAATCATTACAGAAATGTTATGTTATGCCTACTAATTAAACTTACTAAGGTTAGGAAAATGCTCCAAAATTTTTCATCCATAAGGTAGGAAATAAAAATGAGATCATTATTAGGTCTTAGTTAATCATTTAATTCTATTACAGGCACCTGTCTCCTCCCCAACTACCCCAGTCATAAACCCTTACAGTATTTACAAGACTCTTTTTTATTTGAGTAACTAAATGAGTCAAGGCGCATTAGATTAATCAAAAGGTTTTAGTTACCAGCCAAAAGATATAAAGGCAAAGCTGTAGAAAAACAAAAGAAGGAATTGCTACAAGGCAGATCTTTAGATAAGGAAGGTGATTCACCTTCCTGAAGCTGTGTAAATTTAGGCCCCAAACATGCTATTGCTTCCAGAAACTGCTTCCAATAGGAAATGTTATAGGCATTTTAAAGTCTCATGGGTGAGTACCTGAAAATATCACAGTTGGTCAAAAAACATATGTGTTTCAACTTTTTCTAACTTGCTTTGGTGTTAGCGTATAAAAACCCATAGGTGTATATTGGACTCATTAAACTGAGGCACTCGTAAGCACTGGCTAGATCAAGGCAGGGTGCTGACAGGCATTATACATTATGCAAGCTTCCCCACATCATTCTGCCAGCATGCTCCCATGTTAATCCAAAACATTCCCAGCTTGTCAAATACAAGGCCTCCCTGGAACACATAAAACCAATCATGCCACCTCATGCAGAGGTTCTCTGATGTGGACAAATTTCCACTGGAGACTAAAGGGAACCCTCAACCACATTTTCACATGTTCCTTCAAATCAATCCAAAATTCTTTTTTCAAAGCTTGTATAACAGTGACCCTAGGAAAAGTAGGTAGAAGAGTCCCAACTTGTTAAACACCAGATTTTTAATCAATAAATAAAGCCAGTGAATATTCATGACTCAACTAAAGATATTTTTCCTAAGAACCCACTGGGAATAAGTATATTAGAATAATTCAGGACTGTCAAAATCAGATTGAGGCTGAACACAAAAAGTGACATAGTCCTCCCTTATCCGTGGCTTCCTTTATCATGGTTTCAGTTACCCACAGTTAGCTGTAATCTGGAAATAGTAAATGGAAAATTCCAGAAATAAACAATGCCCCCTTCTGAGTAGTGTTGAGGTAGAGGCTATTCAGACTAGGCAGTTAGAGAAAACAGGGGAGTCAAGATGGAGTACTGACTGAGACTCAGAGAGATCCTGAAACCAGGAAGTCTATCCAAAACTAGTCAGCCCACTATAGCCTGATGGAAAAATAACTTTCCTTCCTGCTCTCTGGCCCATATATAAACTGTACTTTTGAGGCATACAATCAAAATAGTTAAGAGGCAAGGACTCAAGACAGGACAACTCCTAAGTTTGGAATTTTAAATATTTGGACCTAACGGAAATTATAGGTCAAGAAGCTTAAGTGCATAGAAAATTATAGCCCCCCCCCCAAAAAAAAAGCTGGGCCACTCTAAGAAGACCACTCTTGGGGTCAAAAGAATCTTACCCCTACCCAAAAAATGCAAGACTAGCCAGTATGGGCCACAATTAGCACCAAAGGGCACCTATACCATGGGCCTAAATGATGTAAGACTTTTTGTGACCATTAATCACTACTTCATTGTAAAAGCCTTATAAAAATCCATGTGAGGTAGGAGACAGGAACCCTAGAATATAGTTAGGGTATAGGCCCAGGATGGCATCACAAAATGGCTAAGTTTTGGGATGAAGACACAGTAGCTCAGCTGTCGCTCACAGAGACAGTTTGCAGCAGTGACTTAAAGACAGCCCTGAGACAAAGGCTTCTTTCTTGGTCCCACTACATTCCAGGGAGAAGGTAATGGTCTTTGATGGCCAAAGCTTTTAGACAAAGAGGGTCTCCTCACTTTCGTACCCACTCCAACAAGCCAGAGAATTTCAGGACTGTGACTTCACCGCCTCTGCCTCCCTTTAGGGTCTAACTGTGTTCACTACACGTATGGCCATTGTTCTAACAACTTCCTTCAGCAACAAAATCAACAGAATCAGAGCGCAAGCTCAGATTTGTTGTGGGAGGTAGAGAGTGGGAGAGATGGAGGGTGTCTGGTGCTAGATTTTATACCACGCTCCAACTTTTCCCAAGTAGAGGACAAGTTTTTTGTTTGTTTTTGCCCTTGGGCACATGCACTCATGTAGACAGACAGCAAGAGTGAGAAATCACTCCCAAATGGGGGTGGCCACACCACAATCCCTTTTCCTCCATTTTACTCTCGGGATTTGGAGCATGCAAACAGATGCGTCCAGCTTGATTCTCAAGCTACCGAGTCCAAGACTCGAACCGCTAACTCAGCCATATGGGCTCCAGCTGCCTTAACCTCTGTGCCATCTGCTGGAGGATGATAAAATATTATCTTCCCCGGGGGCTTCCCAGCACCACCATAAGACACAGGGAAAACGTGGTCCCACAATAAAGCTGCAGGCTCTATGGGCTGAAGAACATAAGGGCCAGAACAGGGAGGTTAGCCATGTTCTCAGGCAGAGTGCAGATCACTCCCAGGTCACGGATGAGATCTAGTGGCAATACCCCCAATTCACATTAAAATAGCTAAGTTCCAAGGGAACCAGCAGTTAGCATAATGGCTATGTCGCTGGACTCCCACGTAGTCGACCGCGGTTCGCGTCCCGGACCCAGTGACTTAGAACTCACACCGGGCGCGTGTGCGTGCGTGCCCAAGATCCCGAGAGGAGAATGGAGGAGAAGGGATTGCAGCGTGACCATCCCCCCTGGGGGGGGGGTGATTTCTCACTTTCTGTCTCTATGTCTCTGCCTGTCTGGCGAGCACACGCGCCCTATACCAAAAACCTCTCAAAAAAAAAAAAAAAACAAAAAAAAAAACAAAAGAAAACCCTAAGTTCCACACTTATGTGCTGTTCAAACAAAACGAAATAAAACCAACCGCGCCTCTGGCTGAGCACACCCACAATTTGGGATGTCCTAGCACTGAACCTCCCACCTGCTGGGGTTTTAGACAGTGCCTATAGAATCGGAGCAGGCTCTTTTGTTCCACTAGGTGGCGCTTTTGTTTCTCTGTTACTCTGACGGGACAAATCACTACATTTGCTTTCTCACAGCTCTCTAATCCACCTCAACCCACCCACCCCATCCCACCCCGAAAATCAGAGATTTTACTGTAAGTACAAAACACATTTTCAGTTTTGCTACTCATTTGATTGCCTCAGAATTCATCCAACAATAATTTAAACTCCAGATATGCTTTTGAATCTCAAAACTGAATAAACAACAAATTCAATTTCCTGTACGAGAGACCTTTTTTTTGAGAGAGATTTTTGCTATAGGGCATGTGCACTTGCCAGAGAGACAGAGAGAGACTGGGAGAGACAAAGCAGAAATCACTCTGAGGTGGGGGGATGCCACACTGCCACAATCCCTTCTCCTCCATTTTCCTCTTGGGCATGCATGCACATGTGCCCAGCGAGAGTTTCAATCCACTGTGTTTGGGACTCAAACCATGGCCACCCATGTGGGAGTCCAGTACCTTAACCACCACGCCACCTGCTGGCTTTAAGAGAGTTTTTTTTTTTTAAAGTTTCACTAACTGGGACTTGCAGGTGGTATGGTGGTTAAGGCACTGGACTCCCACATAGCTAACTGCCGTTCGTAGTCCTGGACCTGGTAGCTTGCTCTCTCACTTACCCTCTCTCTCATCAAATTAAAATAATAATAACAATAATAATAATAAATAAAGTTCAATAAACAATTCTTTTTAAAAATTTCATTGATTGGTAACATAAAACATTGCCAGAGGGAATCACAACAATTGGCAGGGCCAAGTTTGCAGAATTCCTCACTAAAATTTGACCTTGGAGATTCCAGTCTGATGTCATACATCCTGTTCCTTTAGCTTCCGGCCCACCTTATGATACCTGCTTTTCCTGCAGCCTTCATCCTTCAAGCCTCTGGCACTATTCTTTTTTTTTTTTTTTTGAGTTGACCAGAGAGAGGAGTGAAAAAGTACACTGCCAGGTCCGGACCACAATCAGCCATGAGGGAGTCCAGCCACCTTAACCACCACGCCACCTGCCAACCCCAAGTCCCTGGCACTATTCTGAAGTGAAATTTTCAACCTTGTCTCACATTCAGTGTTTTATGTTCCCAGACTGCAACATGTCCTCACCCATCAAGCACCGTCTCCTGAGTGGTCCTCGGCCTCTTACCATTTTTCCTTGGACCGTTCTCCATCTAAAATTGCTTCCACATTCACAGAACTATGCTAGTAATTTAGCTGCCTTCTCTCATTGACTGCCACTCCTGTCTCCCCATAAATCCTCTTATTATTATTTGATGGAAAAAGAATCTCTGAGAAGCTCCTCAACTCGCCCAAGTCCCCATCCAGGAAAGGGTGAAATTAGAATCCGAGCCCTCACCTCCAGACCCCAAAGTGTGTGCTCTGCCCTCCATGAGACTGGCTCCTGTCACCCCTTCCGAGGCCCTCTCCAGGCCTGCCAGCAGGTCTGGGAAAAACACACAAGTGCACTGGGCATCCTCTCCTTACTGGGAGCCCGCACTTGGCTCCTCCCATCCCATCCAAGTCCCTAGCAATCTTTAAGGGAGTCTCAGAAACTTAAAAATTGCCAGGGTCCATAAAGCAGTGGCAATGCTCTTCCCTGTGGCCCCGCTCTCCCTAAGGCCCCCCAAGGTTCTGTTTCTCTGAGTCTGTTCCTGTGCCCTAGAGCTACGTTCCCAACACCTCCCTTCCTTTCTGCCTGTTCCTCCTCCAGCAGAGCTCATCTCTTCTAGTCAGTCTCTTACCAGCCACGCCCAGCACAAATGTCCCCTGCATGTGACATGCCAGCATGTGGGCAAAGCTTTTCTGTAAACTGCCGCACTTGGTACCCATGTTGATAATATCACGCTCTGCAAAAATTCTTTATCTGTGTATTTGTACTATTTCTCCTAGGACACCGGAGTCTCTGGATGGACAAGAATGTGACTTGAGGGTTATTCTTTTATTATTTTTTTTTAATTTAGATATTTGATATATTTTTTCTTTCTTTTTTTTTTTTTTGGAGAGGTTTTCGCTATAGGGCGCGTGTGCTTGCCAGACAGACAGAGAGAGACAGAGAGACAGAAAGCGAGAAATCACCCCACAGGGTCACGCCGCAATCCCTTCTCCTCCATTCTCCTTTCGGGATCTTGGGCACGCACGCACACGCACCCGGCGTGAGTTTTAAGCCACCGGGTCCGGGACACAAACCGCGGTCAACTATGTGGGAGTCCAGCGACACAGCCATTGTGCTAACCGCTGGTTCCCTCTTTTTTTTTTTTTTTAAACTTTTGCCATATGACATGTGAGCTCACTAGAGAGAGACAGAGAGAGCCAGTGAAAGGGAAAGTGATAAATCACCCCGGAGGATGGCCATACCACAATCCCTCCTCCATTCTTCTCCTGGGGTTTTGGGCATATCCACATATGATTTTCAAACTACCAGGTCTAGGAGTTGATCACGTGGGAATCCAGCACCTTAATCACCATGCTACCTTCTAGTCCCCGCTTGCTGGTTTTTCTATTCTGAGCTTTCTTCCTAGGCTAAAATAGGCACTATTGTTTGTTTGTTTGTTTAGCTTCTCCGGTTTTTTTAGAATATTATTTTTTTTACTATTCTTATTTTTTTAAACATTCAATCGCTATACATCATTTAGCTTGTAAAGAGAATTTACCCAACATGAATTACTTCTCAGACCAGTCCCAGTTGAGAATACTATACATGTCATCATTAACAGGTAATAAGCCATTTCTGTGTCCCACCAATGTCATGCCTCTCTATTTGTTCTCCTGATTTCCTTCTCTATACTTTTCCCTGCCTCCGCCCCATTCCACACTTCAGCATCCATAACTATTTTCACTGCTTTTATGTCCTCCCATATTTCAATCTCTACAATAGAGTGTGGATAGTCGGTATTTATTAAGTGGATACATACAATATCTTTCTTTCATAGCCTGGCTTACTTCACTCAACAATAAGTCTTCCTTATTCGACCACTTGCTATCAAATAAAATAGGCACTTTTTTAAAACAGGTGAAATTTTAATAATCTATTTCATTTAACCTACTATATTTAAGACATCATTTTAACATAAAAATAGTTAACATAAAAATTGTTATTTATTGGGAACCAGCAGTTAACATAATGGCTATGTTGCTGGACTCCCACGTAATTGACCGCAGTTCGCGTCCCGGACCTGGTGGCTTAAAACTCACGCCGGGCGCATGTGTGTGCGTGCCCAAGATCCCGAGAGGAGAATGGAGGAGAAGGGATTGCAGCGTGACTATCCCTCTGGGGGGGGATTTCTCGCTTTCTGTCTCTATGTCTCTCTCTGTCTGTCTGGCAAGCGCACGTACCCTATAGCAAAAACCTCTCAAAAAAATTGTTATTTATTATAATTTCTGACTTACATGTAATCACAGTATATCTTTGTAAGGTACAGTATGGTCAGTATGGTTTTCTTTTTTTTTTTAGAAACTTTTGCCATAGGACATGTATCCTCACTGGAGAGAGACAGAGACAGTGAGAGGGAAGGTGAGAAATCACTCCCCATGGGAGATGGCCATGCCACATGCTTTCTCCTCATTCTCCTTCTGAGATCTTGGGCATGTATGCACATACATATGCCTGACATGATTTTCAAACCACCTCATCCAGGGACCAGCAGTTAGCATAATGGCTATGTCGCTGGACTCCCACATCGTCGACCACAATTAGCGTCCCGTACCCGGTGGCTTAAACTCACGCCAGGCGTGTGTGCATGCGTGCGGGCGTGCCCGAGATCCCCAAAGGAGAATGGAGGAGAAGGGATTGCGGCATGGCCATCCTTTCTGTCTCTCTGTCTCTGTCTGTCTGTCTGGCGAGCGCACACGCCCTATAGGAAAAAATAAAATAAAATAAAAACAACCTCTCAAACCACCTGGTCCAGGACTTGAACCACAGTCAGCCAGGTGGGAGTCCAGCGATATAACCACCACGCCACCTGCTAGCCCCCAGTGTGGCTTTTCAAAGCATGCCTACAGTGTGTAAGAATCACATAAACATACTCATCTTCAACATTGAACATTGCATTCTGCTGTGCACATTCCATATTTGTTCTGCTAGATTTTCAGTGGGGGGTATATATTAGACTGGCAATGACTTTTCTGACCTTGTTGTGGTATACTTATTTACATGCACTCTTGTATCTATTAATTGTTTTCTCCAAACTCCTCAACCTGCCTCCCTGCAATTCCTGGTATCTAATAATATTTTTTCAATTGCTATGTTACCAAATCTTTTGGTTCCCCGCTAAACATGGATATTTGTACACTCTGTGAAGCGGGGATATACAGAATATATCTTTAATAACCTGGCTTATTTCACTAGCATTCTATCTGCTAAGTTCCTCCACTTTGTGTCAAATGAAAAGATGTCATTGTTCTTTATGGCTGTGTGTGTATTCCATTGTGTATATGTGCCAGATTTTCTTAATCCATTCATCAGTTGCTATTTATTAGTGATCTAAAGCTCATAAATGTACCTTAAAATTGTACATTCTTCCAACTTGCTGACCTCCCCAAAACTGTTACTTTACATGCTCTTCAGAGAAATTCTAGATTAGCCCCATTTTATGGGCAGATTTTGGTTAAAACAAAGCATAAAATTAGTGACAGAACTGGACTGTTTCAAACCCTCCAGCCATCAACATCTTCTTTAAGAAAGAACTCCTGGAACCCATGTCTTCCAAGGTCCTCTTCCTGAGTAGAGTCACACATTCCATATGTGTTGTTCCTCATCCTACTTGTTCGTCATCTTGACACCATACTACATCTTGTGGGGAGCTTTTTCTTCTTTCTTTCTTTTTCTTTCTTTCTTTCTTTCTTCCTTTCTTTCTTTCTTCTTTCTTTCTTTCTCTTTCTTCCTTCCTTCCTTCCTTTCTTTCTTTCTTTCTTTCTTTCTTTCTTTCTTTCTTTCTCTTTTTAGAGAAAGATTTTTGCTATAGGGCGTGTGCACTCATCAGAGACACAGAGAGACAGAAAGCAAGAAATCACTTCCCAGGGGAAAATGGCCATGCCACAATCCCTTCTCCTTCATTCTCCTATCAGGATTTTGGGCAGGCACACACACGCCTGGTGTGAGATGTTTTTTTGTTTTGTTTTGTTTTGCAAAGGTTTTTTGCTATAGGGCACATGGACTCATCAGAAAGACAGGGAGAGACAGAGAGACAGAAAGCAAGAAATCACCCCTGAGGAGGGATTGCCACACTGCAATCCCTTCTCCTTCATTCTCCTCTCGGTATCTTGGGCACACACGCACACATGCCCAGCATGAGGTTAAGCCACCTGGTCCAGGATTCAAACCACAGTCGACTACATGGGAATCTAGCGACATAGCCATTACTTCAGCTGCTGGTCTCGCCTGGTGTGAGTTTTCTTTTTTATTGCCATAGGGCACATGCGCTCGCTAGACAGACAGAGACAGAGAGACAGAAAGCGAGAAATCACCCCCCGGGGAAATGGCCATGCTGCAATCCCTTCTCCTCTGTTCACCTCTTGGGATCTTGGGTACGCACACACACACACACACACACACACGCCTGGTGTGAGTTTAAGCCACCGGGTCTGGGACTCGAACCACGGTTGACTACATGGGAGTCCATCGACATAGCTGTTATGCTAACTGCTGGTCCCCGCCTAGTGTGAGTTTTAAGCCGCCAGGTCCAGGACTATCTGGGAGACCAGCAATGTAACCATTATACCATCTGTTGGTTCCTTGTTGGGAGCTTTTTTTTTTTAATGAATTATTTATTTATTATCATTATTTTTCAATATTAACTAGAAAGAGATAGAGAGAGGGAGCAAGCCACCAGGTCTGGGACTCAAATCACAGTTGGCCCTGTGGGAGTCCAGTGCCTTTAACTACCACCCCACCTGCCAGCCCCTCATTGGAAGCCTTTAACAAGCCCAGTGCCCAGGTCATTCTTAAAGAAGCCAGTACCTCTCAGGTGGGACAAGGGCACAGTCTATGTTAAAGTTCCCCAGGAGATTCCGTTATACAGTAGATGCTGGAAATTGCTACTGTCAGCACACCCTGCACATTGAATTCTACTTCCCAAGCAAGACTGCAGTTTGCTTTTTGTGGTTCTCTGGATATACCTGCCAGGGCTCACTCACCTTAAGGATTGAGATTCACTCTCAGATCCCAAGAGCCACCTTAAAAAAACAGGTCATTAGGAGCCAAGGGCTGCCTGTGACCCAATATGTGACTTGGGCAGATCAACCCTTTCTTTGTACAGTCACTTCTTTCCTTGTGTTTTTGTTGGGCTCAGATGACACCAGGTGTGAAGAGACCCATTGATGCTATTAAAAAGTGTCTCTTGGGACAGCAGGATGGCATGGTAGTTACGGCTCTGGACTCCCATATGGCCAAACATTGTTCAAGTCCCAGACTATGTGGCTGGAAAATCATGCCAGGTACATGTGCAAGCATGCCCGAAATCCCTAATCTTGGGATCTTGGGTACGCACACACACACACACACACACACGCCTGGTGTGAGTTTAAGCCACCGGGTCTGGGACTCGAACCACGGTTGACTACATGGGAGTCCATCGACATAGCTGTTATGCTAACTGCTGGTCCCCGCCTAGTGTGAGTTTTAAGCCGCCAGGTCCAGGACTATCTGGGAGACCAGCAATGTAACCATTATACCATCTGTTGGTTCCTTGTTGGGAGCTTTTTTTTTTTAATGAATTATTTATTTATTATCATTATTTTTCAATATTAACTAGAAAGAGATAGAGAGAGGGAGCAAGCCACCAGGTCTGGGACTCAAATCACAGTTGGCCCTGTGGGAGTCCAGTGCCTTTAACTACCACCCCACCTGCCAGCCCCTCATTGGAAGCCTTTAACAAGCCCAGTGCCCAGGTCATTCTTAAAGAAGCCAGTACCTCTCAGGTGGGACAAGGGCACAGTCTATGTTAAAGTTCCCCAGGAGATTCCGTTATACAGTAGATGCTGGAAATTGCTACTGTCAGCACACCCTGCACATTGAATTCTACTTCCCAAGCAAGACTGCAGTTTGCTTTTTGTGGTTCTCTGGATATACCTGCCAGGGCTCACTCACCTTAAGGATTGAGATTCACTCTCAGATCCCAAGAGCCACCTTAAAAAAACAGGTCATTAGGAGCCAAGGGCTGCCTGTGACCCAATATGTGACTTGGGCAGATCAACCCTTTCTTTGTACAGTCACTTCTTTCCTTGTGTTTTTGTTGGGCTCAGATGACACCAGGTGTGAAGAGACCCATTGATGCTATTAAAAAGTGTCTCTTGGGACAGCAGGATGGCATGGTAGTTACGGCTCTGGACTCCCATATGGCCAAACATTGTTCAAGTCCCAGACTATGTGGCTGGAAAATCATGCCAGGTACATGTGCAAGCATGCCCGAAATCCCTAAAGGAGAAGGAATTGCAGCCTGGCCATTCCCTGAGAGGGTGATGTCTCACTTCCCTCTCTGTCTCTCTCCAGCAAGCTCCCATATCCAATGGCAAAAACCTAAGGGGAATGGGACCAGCAGTTAGCGTAATGGCTATGTCGTTGGACTCCCATGTAGTTGACCGTGATTCGCGTCCTGGACCCGGTGGCTTAAAACTCATGCCGGGCATGTGTGCACGCATGCCCAAGATCCCGAGAGGAGAATGGAGGAGAAGGGATTGCAGCGTGGCCATCCCTCCTGGGGAGATGATTTCTCACTTTCTATCTCTCTGTCTCTCTGTCTGGCGAGTGCACACGCCCTATAGCAAAAACCTCTTAAAAAAAAAAAAAAAAAAACACCTAAGGGGAAGAAAAAAGTGTCTATTCAGAAGTTAAGGAAGAGCCTGACCAATCTTTAAGCTTCTACAAGGAAATGAGGCCCCATAATATAACAAAATCAAGCAACATGGACCATTCCAATTAATGTTTTCTTGTCTCACATTTCATCTAATGGAATTAAAACATGTTTACAGGGACCAGCAGTTGGCATAATGGCTATGTTGCTAGACTCCCACGTAGGCGACCACGGTTTGAGTCCCAGACCCAGTGGCTGAAAGTCACGCCGGGAACGTGTGTGTACGTGCCCAAGATCCCAAGAGGAGACACATGTGCATGCATGCCTAAAATCCCCAGAGGAGAATGGAAGAGAAGGAACTGCTGTGTGGCCATCCCCCCTCGGGGGTGATTTCTCACTCTCTGTCTCTCCAGTGAGCACATGCGCCCTATAGCGAAAATCTCAAAAATAATAACATAGCAAGTTTTGAGAAGCCAAAATCATTTACAAATGTAATGGCATGAACAGTTATTAAGAATAAATCTAGGGGCTACCAAGTGGTATAGTGGTTAAGGCTCTGGGCTCCCACATGGCTGACCATGGTTCTAGTCCCAGACCCAGTGGCTTGAGACTCACAGTGGGCACATGAAAGTGCTTGTCCAAGATCCCAAGAAGAGAATGGAGGAGAAGGGACAGTGGTGTGGCCATCCCCTCTGGGTGGTGATTTCTCACTTTTTCTCTTTCTGTCTCTCTCTGTGTCTCTGGCAAGTGTACATGCCTGATAGCAAAAATCTCTAAAAGAGTAAATTGAAGGCCAGCTTCCTAAGCCTGATGCTTAAAGCAGCCAGAGCCCACATAGCCAATGGCATTCTGGGTCCAGACCTGGGGGCTTAAGAAACATGCCAAGTGCCTGTGCATGCATGCTCAAAATACCTTAAAATCCAGAGAGAAGAAAGGAGGAGAAAGAATTCTAGCATGGTCATCTCAACTGGGGGGGTAACTTCTCACTGCCCCCCATAACTGTGAGCCCTATAGGAAAAATATTTTTAAAAAATCCTGTGGGGAGGGACCAGCAGTTAGCGTAATGGCTATGTCGCTGGACTCCCACGTAGTCGACCGCGGTTTGCGTCCCGGACCCAGTGTCTTAAAACTCACGCCGGGCGCGTGTGCATGCGTGCCCAGGATCCCGAGAGGAGAATGGAGGAGAAGGGATTGCAGCGTGGCCATCCCTCCTGGGGAGATGATTTCTCACTTTCTATCTCTCTGTCTCTCTCTGTCTGGCTGGCGAGCGCAAGCACCCTATAGCAAAAACCTCTTAAAAAATAAAAAGAATAATAACAACAAAAAAAAATCCTGTGGGGAGAGGGTGCTTTCTCACTTTCTCTGTCTCTTTGTCTCTCTCTCTTTCTCTGTCTCTCTCTCTCTGGCAAACACACACACCCTCTAGGGAGAAAAAAAAGCAATTCTAAGGTCAATTTATACTTTAAACAATTTTCCAAAACTTTTTCTGTAAGAAAAGCCCAAATCCCAAATCCCTTGTATCCCTTATTAATAACGCCTTTCGTGTGTGTGTGTGTGTGTGTGTGTGTGTGTGTGTGTGTATTTTTTTGGGGGGGCGGGGGGGGAGGTTTTTGCTATAGGGCATGTGCACTCCCAGAAAGACAGAGAAAGACAGAGAGACAGAAAGCAAGAAATCACCCACCAGGAGGGATGGCCACGCTGCAATCCCTTCTCCTCTCTGGATCTTGGGCACGCACGCACACACACCCAGCATGAGTTTAAGCCACAAGATTCGGGACTTGAACCGGAGTCAACTACATGGGAGTCCAACGACGTAGCCATTATGCCATCTGCTGGTTCCAACTCCTTTCTTTAAAAAAAAAAAAAGAATTACTTATTTAATTTTATTTATTCATTCATTTATTTTAATTTGACCAGAGAGAGAGACAGAAAAAGAAAGAGAGAAAACGAGAAAGAAAGTCATCAGTTCTGGCACTCGAACCGCGGTCAACCATATGGGAGTGTCCAGTGCCTTAACCACCACACCACCTGCTGGTCCCTATTAATAACTCCTTTTCTTAAATAGTAAATCACTTTTGTTAGCTGAAGATGTCTCTTAAAGATTTAATCTCAAATTCTGCAATGACAAATGCCCTTTGGATATCTGAAAAAAAATAGGTGAAAGTTGTGAGTATAAATTTATTTATTTCAGAAGCACAGAACATGTATTATTATTATTATTTTTTTTTTGAGAGGTTTTTGCTATAGGGCGCGTGCACTCTCCAGAAAGACAGAGAGAGACAGAAAGCAAGAAATCACCCCACCTCCCCCAGGGGGGATGGCCATGCCACAATCCCTTCTCCTCCATTCTCCTCTCGGGATGTTGTGCACAATGCACACGCGCCCGGTGTGAGTTTAAGCCCACCGGGTCCAGGACTCAAACCACGGCCGACTACATGGGAGTCCAGCAACATAGCCATTATGCCAACTACTGGTCCCAGAACATATATTTTTCTATAATCATTGTTTTGGAATTTCAAAACGTATTTTTTTGTCTTTTTAAAAATTTTTATTTCAATTTCTTTTATACATTCGATCACGTTATTTAGCTTACAAAGTGAATATTTCAACATGTGTGCAATTCTCACCAGTCCAGTTGACAATAAACTATTAAGTTATCTTCAGCAGATAACTCCTTTCTATAAACCTTCAGTGTTCTGTGTGACTGAAGAGAAAACTTAAATTTTTGTATTCCTTTGACACTAATATGGTTTAGAAAATTAAAACTCTTTTATAAAGTAAAAATGGCTGGACAGGCCCTCTGGTCAGCTAAGGGTTTTTACAAGGTTAAAAAAAAAAAATGACCAGTCTTATCTTTTCAATGGCTATAGATTAATTTTGAAATTCAACAATATCTCTGTTATAAACTATAAATTTAGCAAAACAATTGCTTCCTCACTATGGAAATGAAACAGAAGAACACCAGTATTAATTTGAAACATTCTCAGTACTTTAAGAAATACACAGGCCTGCAATCATTTTAAATAGTTTATATATGCCTTCTCTAAGAAACACACATCTCTGCTGTTAATGTTGGCTTTTAAGCATACCTACAGAGTAATTGTAGCTCCTGGACATGTATCCGTCTCAGTTTGTTTCCATTCTGCAAAATTTCTGGCAAGCAGGAGGCTTCTCCATTGTCATGAATTCTTAGAGGAGTGCTTTACACATCAGGAAACACCCTACAGGAGAAATGGCCCTTGGTTTTACAATCCATCAGTAATAACTGAGGACTGAAACTGACCAGTTCACTTTGTCCTAAATTTTCCCTAGGAACCTGAGAAAATTCTTGCCAGTTTATAAACAGTTCGTTGAGGCCAGCAGGTTGCATAGTGGTTAATGCACTCCCATATGATCGATTGCAGTTCGAGTCCTGGATCCAGCAGCTTACAATTCATGTCAGGTGCATGTGTGTACATGACCAAAATTCTAAGAGAAGAATGGAGAAGGAATTGCAGTGTGGCCAACCCCCTAGGGGGTGATTTTTCACTTTCTCTTTCTATCTCTTTGGCAAGTACATGCCCACTATAGCAAAAATCTCTCTATAAAAGTAAGCAGTTGGGACCAGCAGGTGACCTGGTGATTAAGACACTGGACTTCCACATGCCTGACCGTGGTTCGAGCCCTGGACCTGCTGGCTTGCTTTCTCACTTTCCCTCTCTCTCTATCTCTCCTCTCTGGTCAAATTTTAATAATAATAAAAAAAACAACAACAATAAATAAAATTTGATTTTTAAAAATAAAAAAAAAAAAAATCCAGCTGACCTTGCTAAAACAGACTGCATTGGTCCTGTGATAGTGAGGTCCTCTCTGCACCCTGACAGGAACAGCACCATGTGACCACACAGCAAAGCCTTCTCATCTCTGTTAAACTCATTCTTTTCTACTAAGTTTGAATCTATTGGAGAAAAATATTGTGCTTTTACCAATTCATAACAAAAGAATTTATCTTTCTTTTTTAAAAAAATTATTTATTTAATTTTATTTGTTCTTCCTTTTTTAAAAAAAACTTGACCAGAGGAAGGGAAAGTGAGAAAGCAAGCCTCCATGTCCGAGACTTGAACTGCTATAAGCTATGTGGGAGTCCAGCGCCTTAACCACTATACCACTTGTCAGTCCCAACTAACTGAAGAATTTCTAAACCTTCCAACAACCTGTAAGCCTCTGCTTTTTTTTTTTAGTTAGTTAGTTTGTTTGTTTCCGTTTTTTGCCATAGGGCACATGCACTCACTGGAGTAAGAGACAGGGAAAGTGAGAAATCACAATGCAACCCATTCTTCTCTTGGAATTTGGCTATGGACACACACATCCGGCAGGATTCTCAAGCCACTGGGTCTGGGATCCGAACCCTGATCAGCCATGTGGGAATCTAGCACTTTAACTACCATGCTACCTGCTGGCTCCATGCCCCTGCTCCTAAATATCCCTTCCACTTTTTTTTTTTTTTTTTTTTTTTTTTTGAGGGGGTTTTTTTTTTAGGGAGCTTGTGCTTGCCAGAGAGATAGAGAGATAGAAAGCAAGAAATCACCCCCCAGGGGGGATGGCCGCAATCCCCTCTCCATTCTCCTCTTGGGATCTTGGGCACGCATGCACGCACCTGGGGTGAGTTTAAGCCACCGGGTCCAGGACTTGAACCGTGGTCAGCTACATGGGAATTCGGTGACATAGCCATTACGCTAACTGCTGGTCTTGATATTCCTTCCACTTTTTGAGACCATGCCTATACGAAAAATTCCATATGTTGATTTACAGTTTTGCTTCTATCTCCTACTCTCAGAACTAAACATTAATAAAAGCTACTGTATTTAAGCCCCTTCAATAATTTCTCAGGGCTACCACAGATCATGTTTACAGATCACGGACACTCATCTTTTTGCAATGAATAATCCTTTTTTAATGTTTTCAGTTTGGCTATTTCCTAAGCAGTGCACCAATCAGCCCCATTAAGTCCTTATTTCCCCAAAAAGACAACAGAATGACTTTCAGAGAGCTCTCCAGAGACAGGCCGCTGTGGCGAGGCGCCTTTCATCTGCGCCTCAGGACCTGAGATCCCCAGATATCTTCCTGCGCAAACACTGCACCCAAAAGCAACACCCAGACACTGTGGCACCAACGCAATCGGCAGCATCACGTGGGGGACCCGTTACAGGCCCTTCAGGTGAAAAGAATAAGTTGTTTTACTAAACATGGTTTCATTGTACTCAAGAGTTTCTTTCTACCCAGGTTTTCTGTTTATGTTTTACTTTGTTTTTAATTTGCCAGATGGCATATGCATTCCCTGGGGTGGTGGGAGAGAAAGCATCTCCATATGGGTCATGGTCACTCCACAATCCCTTCTCCTCCATTTCTCCTTCCTTTCAGGATTTTGGACATGCACACATGTAAGCCTGCCGTATTTCTCAAGCCCCCAGATCTGGGACTCGAATTGTACAATGGGCCATGTGGATCCAGCAACTTCTGCCACCAGGCCAGGGAGTGACCCCCACATTAGATGTTTTTACCCTCATGTTCACAACTATTCCTGTGATGTTTTATTTATCTATTTAGAGAGATTTTTGTTGTAGGGAATGTATGCTTGCTGGAGAGACAGAGACAGAGAGACTGAAAGTGACTGTGCTGCAATCCCTTCTCCTCTCAGGATTTTGGGCATGCACGCACACACTCCCAGTATGAGTTTCAAACTGCTGGGTCCAGAACTCGAACTGCGATCAACCATGTGGGAGTCCAGCACCTTAACCACTATACCACCTACTAGCTCCAACTGTGATGTTTTATAGTATGTTCAAATACCACAAAGGCTTTTGGGGCTAGGCTCCCTTGGTAAAACAGCTGTAGGGCAAAATTTGAAATGTAGGTTTACTGAAGGCCAAGTACAAGAAAATATTTTCTTACAAAAAAAAAAAAAAAAGAAAGAAAGAAAGGTGAAAATGAAAACGGGCCAGGCCAGGAAGGACATCCTGCCTCACTCTACCATTCCCCCTGTTGTTTTGCAGAGCCTCTTCCGTATTTGCTGATACCGTTTGCTCTTTCCCAAAGCTTCCCAGCAAATGTGAACAAGGCTCTTATTCTTTTTTTTTTTTTTTGGAGAGGTTTTTGCTATAGGGTGCGTGCGCTCGCCAGAAAGACAGAAAGAGACAGAGAGACAGAAAGTGAAAAATCATCCTCCAGGGGGTTGGCCACACTGCAATCCCTTCTTCTCCATTCTCCTCTCGGGATCTTGGGCATGCATGCACATGCACCCGGCATGAGTTTTAAGCCACCAGGTCCGGGACTCGAACCACGGTCGACTACATGGGAGTTCAGCAACATAGCCGTTACGCCAGCTGCTGGTCTCAACAAGTCTCCTCTAATACATTGAAAATAAAGTTCATTAATTAGCAGTGCTTAATAAAAATGTGTGCTGATTATACATTAGCTGTTATTAATTTTGGACTATTTTGAAGACAAGTTTTCTCAAATGAAAGTTTTATCTTCAATGAGATTGAAGCTAGCATAATTTACAATCTTAGGAAGAAACTGAACATTTAGGGCCAGCTCTGTGGTCTGGTGATCAGGGCAGCCAACCTACATGGCCAACAGTGCCTTTCCATTCCTAGCTTGCTGGCTTGTGAGTCCAGCTGCATGCTCATGGGTACCCAGAATCACAAAGGAAGGGAGATGGAGAAGGGACTGCAGTGACCATTCCCCATGGGGGATGATTTCTCCTCTCCCTGTCTGTGTTTCTGGCAAACACACAGCTTCTAGCACACAAAAAAAAAGTTATTTTTAATTTTTTAAAATTTAAATATATATGTCATAGCTAATTATGCTGAGGATAACATATTTTTAAAGGAGTGAAAATAATACAACCTAAAAATATTGGGAATAAATTAGTGTGGATTTTGTAACTCAAACCATTATGTAACTCATTAAGACAAATTATTTAGACCTAATGCATATTTTTAACTGCTGTCATTTTAAAATCTGACATTGTAATTTCTATTCACTATTTCAGGCCAGCCTTCCTTACTTCAGCTCTCCACCCACCTCTGGCTCCATTACAAGTATGCTGCTGCAGGTAGATAAGGGCTTGAGAAGAAATTCAGTAACCTCCTTTGTAACTTACAAGGGTTATACTTTGTATCATTGTTTTACATTCTACCCTGCTGCCATCAGGATCACTCAGATCACCTCCCTCATCCCAGGCTGCTTTGCATACAATAGATACTTCCCAAGTATGTTTGGCTACCAGAATGTTACCCCTGGAACTCAGATCTTTCTCTCTCTCTCTTTCATATATATGTATGTATATATGTAGTTCTGAAAGGAGGTAATCTTGGAGACTTATCTATCTGAGGAGCTTAAGGCCAAGAAGAAAGTTCCAATTATTCTACACTGACCCAAGGGTCTCAAATCACTCTCCAGTATATTCTAGAGCAGTAGAATATAGTGAAGTGCCTGGGGGTTACCTGAGAATTCTATTTAGTGCTGGTTCCGAAGCTGTGGGGCCCAGATGGGACTGAGATTTTTGCATTTTAAAAAGCTACAACCTGTGACCAGCAGATTGCCTAGGGGTTATGTTGCTGGACTCCCACCGTGTGTTTGTGCCCAAAATCTCCTGAAGAGAACGGAGGGGGAGGGATTGCTCCATATCCATGGGGGAAGGATTCTCCCTTTCTGTCTCTCCAGCAGTGCACACACCATATAGCAAAAATCTCTCTAAAAAAAAACCAAAAAACAAAACCCTCCCAACTGGTGCCAATGCTCTTCCTCCCCTTGGTCGCAGACCACAGTTTGAATAACAAGGCTGCAGACTCTGGGTGGTCTGGGCTGTGCACAGAGAACCCTCTCCAAGGCCAGGTCTACTCCCCTTAGCCTTACTCTACACACTTCTGGACAGCAGTCCCCCATTTATTATCTTCTTGATACTATTCGCAGGTGAAACAACCCCACTCCCTGGATCTGAGGATTTGCCTCACATAGTCCTCTGAAAAGAAAATCCAGGTTAGATCTGGAAGAGGGAAACTTAAATTGATATACACAGGGCCCACCTAAATGTGGAATTATGTTTGAGCACAAAGTATACAGCATTTATTTTTGATTCTCATTGGCTTTACCTTGGCACATGACTTATTCATCGTTGCTGTGTACAGGTCAAATGTCAAAGATGGGTAATGGCTGCTGACTTTTTATTGAATCACAGTCCCTAGGGATACCCTGTTTCTTCTCTTAGAATAATATGTCCCACAAGAGTACAAGAGTACTCCTGTATAACGTGAGATGAGCGGCAGGATAATACACACTATCTTCTAATGAGGTTACAGAACTTCTTTTTTAAGAGTTATTTAATTATAATTTTTATTCTTCAGTCTTACCACAGAGAGACAGAAAAAGAGAGAGTAAGAAAGCAAGCTGCCAGGTCTGGGACTTGAACCACAGTTGGCCACATGGGAGTCTAGTGTCCCAACTACCACACCACCTGCCAGCCCCAACAAAACTTTTAACTTGTAAGATTTTGAATGTCACATTGGCATGGTCTGTTAACTATGAAAGTAAATCAATGTTTCAGGCCATGTACGCATTATGTGCGTACACGCCTGTGCACACATGTGCACACACAAAGGATAAACTTTTATTAAACAAATACAGTAGTTAGGAGCAAGGCAGAGGGAATGTGAAACCTGAATGGAGGTAAGACAGGGTGGGTCACAGCTAATATAAAGCACATGTTCTGTGACAGTGCAGGGCTCAGACACAAATTTGGCACAGGCGCTCCAGGAGAAAACACAGAACTTCATGTCAACTTTTCTGTTCACCATAAATATCAGACCAGTTTCTGCATACTGGTTAACTTCCTCCAAGCCCACTTTAAGTCTTCTTCATGGACAGATAAGAACATCTGTTTAGTCCCAATGTTTGCTCGGGAAAATAAATATTTTTAAAAATTATTTAGATGTTGGGACCAGCATATGGTGTAATGGTTACATCATTGGACTCTCACATGGCTGACCACAGTTCGAGTCCTGGACCTGGCAGCCTGAAACCCAAATCAGGTGCGTGTGTGTGCTCGCAATCCCGAAAGGAGAATGGAGGAGATGGGAATGCTGCATGGCCATCCCCCTCAGGGATATTTTCTCCCTTTCTGTCTCTCTGGCGAGCACACGTGCCATAGAGGAAATATCTCTCTCAAAAATAAATAAATAAATGAAATAAAAAATATTTAGAGTTTTAATTTCATTTGAAATTAAACTGTGACTAATCATGGTTTGAGTCCTGGACCTGGTGGTTTGCTTTCTCACTTTTTCTCTCTCTTGCTCTGCCCCCCTCTCTGGTCAAATTAAAATAAGTAAATAAATAAAGTTAAATAAAATAGTTATTTTAAAAAAAGAAGGAAACGTAAGTTTATACCAGAATTGAAATGACTTGCTGGCAGGGCTCTGTCCTCCCCATCTGTGGCTATAAAGAGTCTCACTGTGTACTAATACAGATCAATCCCTGGAAATACAGAATACTCAACACCCACTTCCTGCTTCACAACCAAGGACAACTTTAACCTATGCTTAACATCTCCAGGAGTCAATGCAATGACACCTTATCAGGTTTGTGAATCCCGCTGCAGGTCTAATACAGAAAAATGTGACCTTTCAGTTTCAATGCATCCCATTTAGCAGGTGAGTCTTTACTGGCCATTTTCCAGGGCAGCTATTTTTCAACTCTCTGACCATCCTCCACCCTAACCCTCACATCCAACCTCCTCACCCACAAGCACAGGGACCCTGGGAGGAGTTGCTGGCCAGAGGACAGGCACACAGTCTTGCTCCTACCCTGAATAGAGAAAGACTCCTGGGCAGAGGAACACTGCTCCGTGGAGCCCACGAGCGTTTGCATCACTCACTAATGAACTCCCGGGTGGTGACCGACCTCTTCCTTAGTTCACCACACAGGCCAGGTCTCAACCAGAGAGCTGCAGCCCCTACTTAAGCCATGAGGACTGGGACTCCCTAACCCCTGGGGCCTCGTGATCCTCACTGTCATGTGTGACTGGCACCAGCCATCTGGGTTCTTTCCCCACACACGGAGAGATGAGCTTAGGGGTATGAAAGGATCCACATCTGGTTTCAGGTGTATTTAAAGTGGACCAACGTGCAAAGCCTTGCTGTGGCACGCAGACTCTTCTGATACGGCTCCGGGCACTCTGTGATCCTCCTGGTGCTTTATCGCCATCCAACCTCCCCACTGACTGCTCCCCAGTCACCCCTTGCCATTTCCCCACAGAAAAGCACACTCCTGACTCAGGGCCTTTGCACCTACGGTCTCCTTCCTCAGAGAGCAATGCTGCTTACTCCCACACAACCTTCTGGCCTCTGCTCAGCTGTCACTGCGTCGGAGGACTCTCACTGCCCCACCAAAGGCAGCGCCCGCCTCACACGATCACTCTCCTCCATCCTTCTTGGCCAGGAACTGACCTGGTACACTGCACATTAATTGATGTGTCTGTCCCCCCCCCCCCCCCACCCCCGTCTCTGCGAGCTCATGAGGGCTGTATCCCTAGGGCCTGGCAAGTGCTCAATGAGAATATCAATGAACATCTTGATAAGGAATATCATGATAGGGAATATCAATGAACTGTCTTGTTAGTGAAATTGGCTGCTACTTGTACAAGATGGGCCTTCTAATTATGGTACTACAGGAAGTTGCTGTATGCCTCACTTCCTCCTGTGTTAGACGGGAATTAGAATAATACCACACCCACAAAGTGATGAAAAGTAACTGGCAGAGACTGGCTTTTTGTGTGTTTTTTGTTTGTTTGTTTGTTTTTATATATACAGAGACACAGGGAGAGAGACCTAGCAAAGTATTCACTCCACAGTCCACCCCCAGCCTCAGCCAGCTGAACCTGCTGGGATCACAACCACCCACACATAGGTCCAGCATGTATGAGGAGAAATCAGTGCTCAAACCTGGACCTTCCCCGGTTGCCTCAGTGTGGAGGAATCTTGCAGCACCTCAGCACCCTGCAGCTGGCGGAAACTGATAAGGACCATCATTGTGCTATGTGGATGGGAGGAAAGCATTGAAAAATACAAGAATTTGAAAGCAGACAAAAATCCTTCCACTTGGGGTCCCACCTAATGGGTGAAATGCTTGGTGTTTGATCTTTCTGCTTGGAGATACCTGTGAAATATTGCCCCAAGGGTAAGCAGGGCATTCCACCTCAACACACTCTGTAAGGTCCTTCTGCAGTGCCAGGAAGGTGCAGACAGTCCTTATGACCGCTCCCCTGCCCTTGCCTCACAGGCTGCCTGCCGTCTCAGAGGCCAGGGCTGCAAACAAGACTGGTTTTAAAATCAGCCCTCAGGAAGATATAGCAAGTAAAGTCTGCAAGTCTTCAGGATCCTGGTCTCAGAAACCTGGAGACCTGGAGGCTCTGAAGTGCTGCACAAGCCTCCACATTGGGACTGAGGAGGCTGTGGTGGCTGGAAACTCAGACCCCTTAGCCCATCCTGCATTGCCACTTCAATTGCCATCTGTTTACCATAGAAGTACTTGTTCCCCATTACCTCCAAAGCCACCCTAGTAATTAATATGTCCTCAAGCAATAACTGAAAACTGCTATATGTATTACTTAAAAACAAAAGTTGCTTTCATTGTTCTTAATTATTCTTCTGTAACTAAAGAAATGTATTCCTATGTTATTATTGATTGATTCACTTTCTGAACTGCCCTCAGAACCGCCGTCCTCTCTTCAATCGAAATATTTACAGGAGATACTCACAACGAATAAAAAGGAGATATATATGATATGTCTTATATTTATATAAGTATATATAAAATATATTTCTTTAATTTGCTAGAGGGTATATGCGGTCACTGGATCCAGAGCGAGTGAGAAAGTGATGATCTCACTATAATCCATTCGCCTCCATCTCTCCCCCATTTCAGGATTTTGGGCACGTGTGCACACACACACACGCACATACACACACATACACATACCTAGTGTATTTTTTAAGCCACAAGGTCCAGGGTTCAGACCACACAGTTGGCCATGTGAGACCCAGCCACCTTCACCACCACATCGAGAGTTAGCCCAGCAATATATTAAAACAATCATGCATATTAAAGGCCAGCAGGTGACATGGAGATTAAAGTGCTGGTTACCACCTCGCCAGCTGCACAGTTCCAGTCCCAGACCTCGGGTCTGGAAAATCACACCAAGCACGTTCGTGTGCATGCCCCAAATCCTGAGAGGAGTATGGAGGAGGATTGCAGCTTGGCCATCCTCCCAGAGGGTGATTTCTCTGTCTCTATCTCTGTCTCTCTCGTGAGTTCATGCACATTTTAGCAAAAGCTCAATACACATAAATAGAAACCTATTATGAAAATCTAAACTCAAGTAATTGCTCCCTTAATTCTTGTTTAATCTAAAACTAGTCTGTTTCACATCACAGGAGCCTCATTCTTCCCCGGAATTGATAAACAGACTCTGGTTGTTTGTAAGCTGACTACGAGGTTCAAGTCCTGGACCTAGAGTCTTGAAAAAACATTTCAGACATTTATGCATGAGTGCCCTATATCCAGAAAAAAAGCAAAAAACAGAGAAGAGGTTGTGTTCTGACCTTCCCGCAAGGGGTACGCTTTCTCACCTCCCACTCTCCTTACTCTCCATCCAAGCTTCCTCACTCCTGCCCCAGAGTGCACACACCCTCTGACAAATTGAAAAAAAATTTCAAACAGCATTTCTTCTAATTATAAAAGTAATTTTAGTTATGACAATTCTAGGAAAGCAAATGGAAGGCAATAAAATCATGTGTTAGTTCATTACTGAGAGGAATTGTTAGAATTTTGAGGTATGGGGGCTTGGCAGGTGCTATGGTTCTTAGGAGCACTGGACTCCCACATGGTCAACTGTAGTTCGGGTCCTGGTCCTGGTAACCTACTTTCTCACTATCCTTTTTCTCTCTCTCTCTGGTCAAATAATAATAATAATAATAAATAAATAAATAATAAATAAATAAAGTTAAACAAAATAATTTTTTTGAAGAGGTTTTTTGTGTGTGTGGTTTTTTGTTTGTTTTTGTTTGTTTGTTTGTTTGTTTTTTTGCTATAGCGTGCGAGCGCTCACCAGAAAGAGACAGAAAGCGAGAAATCACCCCTGGGGAGATGACCATGCCACAATCCCTTCTCCATTCTCCTCTCAGGATCTCGAGCACACAAGCACACACTTACAGGGGTAAGTTTAAGTACCAGGTCTGGGACTCAAACCATGGTCGACTACACATGGGAGTCCAGTGACATAGCCATTCTGCCAACTGCTGATCTCAAAAAAGAATTTTTTAAAAAGGTTTTTGCCATAGAGTGTGTACATTTGCTAGAGACAGAGAGAAACAGTGAGAGGGAAACTGAGAAGTCACAGGGGGCAGGAGGGGGGGACCATGCATAATTCCTTCTTCTCCATTCTCCTTGTGGCATTTTGAGGATTTTAAATTAAATTCTTTTTAGATTTCTATTTAGTCATAAATAATAAAAGCATACTTTATGAAGATACAAATGTGCCATACGTTGTATTTCTCAACTTCCTTTTCGCTTCAGTGTATTGTCAGTGTTTTCCCATGTCAGTATTTTTTTCTACTGTGTTTTTAGCAACTGCATGTAAAAATATGTTTATCTGACCTATTAGGATTTAAAGATTGTCAGTTATTGAAAAAGTGAATTAGTGTGGAAAATAATTAAAAATAATACATACCGCTTTTCTCCAATATGGCCCTGAAAGCGAAGAAGGAAGCTCCTGCCCCTCCCAAAGCTGAAGCTAAAATGAAGGATTTCAAGGCCAAGAAGGCAGTGCTGAAAGGCGTCCACGGCCACAAAAAAAAGAGATCTGTACATTACCCACCTTTCAGAGGCCCAAGACTCTCAGGCTGCAGAGGCAGCCTAAATATCCTTGGAAGAGTGCCCCAGGAGCAAGCTTGACCACTGTGTCGTCATCGAGTTCCCCCTAACAACCTAGTCTGCCAAGAAGAAGACAGAAGACAACAACACACTGTGTGCATCGTGGATGTCCAGGCCAACAAGCACCAGATCACACAGGCCGTGAAGAAGCTCTATGATATGGAGGTGGCCAAGGTCAACACTCTAATCAGCCCTGACGGAGAGAAGAAGGCGTATGTGCGACTCGCTCCCGATTACGATGCCCTGGATGTTGCCAACAAAATTGGGATCATCTAAAGCGAGTACAGCTGGCTAATTCTAAATTAACACTTTTCACCATTAAATAAAATAAAAAGAATACCCAACACTGCATTTTAAATAAAACAAATGTAAATCTATTCCCCCAACCCCTCAGCTATAGACTGAAAGCCCATTCTTTAGAAGTTGATCCAGCTGAGTTTCTTGCATAAACCATACTCATAATATTTAGGTTTTATTTCTGTAGAATGAATGAAGGATTAGGACCCTTGTAAAACACTAAATGAAACCTCCTAGATTGTTTGCAAATTTTCTAAGCTTTGGACCAGCCAGTGATGTGGTCGTTAAGGCAGCTGGATTGTACATGGCCTGCTGCATGGTTCGAGTGTTGGACCTAGCAGCTTGAAAACATGCCAAGCTCATGTATGTGCATGTACAAAATCTCAAGAATAGAACAGAGGAGAAGGGATTATGATGTGGCCATATCCTCTCGAGGGTACTTTCTCACTTTCCCGCTCTCTTCCTTGTTCTCTGTCTCTCTCCAGGGAGTGCACATGCCCTGCAGCAATTTTAAAGTGATTTTTTTTCACCAGGCTTTTGGTAACATGCAGCTGGCAAAATTTTTTATTTATTTTTAAAATTCAGCAGGTAGCATGGTGGTTAAGGTGCTGAGATCGCATGTGGCCCACAGAAATTCAAGTCCTAGACCTGGCAGCTTAGCTTTCTCGCTTTCTCTTTCTCTTTCTCTGCTTCTCTCTTCTGAGCACACGACCCCAGTAGCAAATTTAAAAAAAATAATGAGGGACCTAGAGATAGGTAATGAGTAATGGTTACGCCACTGGACTCCCATGTAGTGGCTTCCCGGTGTGAATGCCCAAAATCCTGAGAGGAGATTGAAGAAAGGATTGTGATGTGGCTATCTCCCATAGGGGGGTGATTTCTTGCTTTCTGTCTCTCTGTGTCTCTCTGTCTCTATCCCTCCAGCAAGCACACACACCTTACAGCAAAAAAATCTCTCTGTGAAATAATTATAATGATAATAAATAAAACAAAATAAATAATTCTGAAAAAAATAAATTCTTGCTAAAGAGGGGTCAGTAGGTAGTATGGTGGTTAAGGTACTAGACAGTTCAAGTCCTGGATCAGGTGGCTTGAAAATCACATAGCACATGTATGCACACCCAAAGTCCCAAGAGGAGAATGGAGGAGGAGGAATTATGGTTTGGCCATCCCCTTGGGGATGCACTTCAAGCTTGCCATGACTGTGATTATGAGAGTATCGAGGCTTTCCTCTTTCTGCCATCTTGGAGCCTGTGGAGGCCTGCTGGGAACAGGACTTCTACAAGGCAACTATGTCTGGAGGGCTGTGGTCCAAGGCCATTTTTGCTGCTATAAGCAGGGTCTCAGGAACCAAAAAGAGCACACAGCTCTTCTTAAAATCGAAGGTGTTTATGCACAAGATGAAACGGAATTCTATTTAGGCAAGAGGTGTGTTTATGTGTACAAAGCAAAAAAACAACACAGTGACTCCTGGTGGCAAACCAAATGAAACCAGAGCAATCTGGGGAAATGTTACCCATGCCCATGGAAACAGTGGCATGGTTCGAGCCAAATTCTGAAGCAACCTTCCTGCTAAGGCATTCAGACCCAGAATCCGTGTGATGCTGTACCCCTTGAGGATTTAAAATAATGAAACGTAAATGAATAAAAATGGATTTGTGTTGTAAAAAAAAAAAAAAAAAAAAAAAAAAAAAAGGAAAAAAGAAAGGAATTGGCCCCAGGCAGGAACCTCCTTTGATTTGGTCAACTCTGCTGGAATTGAATCTGGTAGGAAGAGGCCTCTGACACCTGGCATTTCTCCTCCAGGGTCTGCAGCCCTCAGAAGGACAGCAGCCCCAGGGCAATGAAACACAGCAGTCGTTTTGCTGAGGAAAGTAGGAAAGCTTGGCAGTGAAGCCTGTCATGTTCTGGGGCAGCCTCTCAATCCTTATAAAGAAAGCAAAATCCGGGGGCCAGCAGGTGGTGTGGTAGCTAAGGCGCTGGACTCTCACATGGCCTATAGTGGTTTGAATTTCACACTTGGTAGCTTGCTTTCTCGCTCACTTTCTCTTTCTGTGTCTCTCTTGTGAGTGCATGTGGCCTATAGCACATTTAAAATGATAATAATAAATAAAATTAAATAATTTTTGTTAAAGAAAAGGCAAAATCCTGTTGTACTGGGGGTGACTTCTTGTTGAATAAGATCCTACTGTCCTCACATTTCTTCTGGTCACTGCCTGGCCGGGTCTCATCCTGTCTTTGCAGGACTCAGCAGCTTAGCAGGCAGCATGCATCCTAGAACACTAACCTGTGAAAACCAGCTGGAAATGCCAGCAAATACGTAAAAACTGTTTTCAAACTATTCTTTTTCCAGGTAGTTTTGCATTTGTGTCTGTTGGAAAATAAAATGTGATTTTTGGGGGGAGGGGCAGAAAAGCAGGAGTCAATGATTTAAATGGTTTAGAACCATCTAAAAGCACATACCCCCCCCACACACACACACACCTCTCTAATCTGCCTCATCTGTTTTGATTCTTTTGATCACTCTCCTAGAGCCTATTATAATTTGCATTGTTTGTAAATGCTTTCAACTCCCCTCAGGTAAAGGACTGCACATTTTCCCCCTAATTTGGAATTGCTTGTTTGCCAGCTTGGGTGGAGCCTGCTCTTTCTTCCTTTCCTTCTTCACTGAAATTGTGTGTGTGTGTGTGTGTGTGTGTGTGTCTGTGTGTCTGTGTGTTGAGGTGGGGGTTCAAGATACTCTGATGGTCCCTGGCAGTTACCTCCTCTTCCCACTTAGGTGGGTGAGGACTCTGCCTTCCTGACCCTCTCACGGGCTCCTGACACACTGGACGTGTGCATCCACTTGCACTGAGTCTTTCTGAGGTCTTGGACGTTTTTCAGTGGGTGACAGCAGGGTCCTGGGTTACTGTCCTCACCTTCAGCCTCAGTCTTTCCTGTTCCACTTCACTCCTAGATCTTTAACGTTAGCTAATGAAGTAAACAGACTAGATGAGCACAGCTATCTCTTCCTCAGATGGAGTGATGGTGACCCCAGGAGAGGCCTGTGGACACACATTGGC
Organism: Tupaia belangeri chinensis; assembly: GCF_000334495.1. Classification (NCBI taxonomy): domain Eukaryota; kingdom Metazoa; phylum Chordata; class Mammalia; order Scandentia; family Tupaiidae; genus Tupaia; species Tupaia belangeri. The sequence goes on from NW_006159559.1 coordinate 8,185,027, forward strand.
CCCATGGCCTCCAGGCCTGGGTTCCTCAATCATGCCATCAAAATTGTGTGTGCCTTTTTCCTGGGGCAGCAATCTTTATATTTGGACAAACATGGTTTATTGCAGAGGAGGGGACTGTGTTGGCCAAGGGCTTCTTGCTGTACCTGCAGCAGAGAGGGATTTAAGCTTTATTCTGCCACTTATTGCTACTGTGCCCTCAGGAGAATAAGTCTTTTGAGCCCCAGTTTACTATAAAATGAAAGTCACCAGCTTGTAATGCCTGGGAGTTGTGATGCCTGGGACTCTGAGTCATTTATTTAGAAAATAAAGTCACCTTGGGGCCAGCAGGTAGCATGGTAGCTAAGGTGCTGGACTCCCACGTGGTCAACTATGATTTGAGTCCTAGACCTAGGGATTTGAAACTCATGCCAAGCACATGTGCATCCATGCCCAAAATCACAAGGAGAATGCAAGAGAAGGAATTGTGGCATGGCCATACCCCCAAGGAGTGATTTCTGGTTTTCTGTCTCTCCAGTGAGCACACATGCCCTATAGTGAAAATCTCTCACTAAATAAAATGAAATCATCTATTGTATTATCCAACTATAAAATAGAGATTTTAAAAATACAAATGATACAGGAAGGTATCAGAAGAAAACGGTCATCTGAAATCATAAAGTGGCCCTACTATTAATATTTTCGGGATTATTTGGGAGGAAACCCCCCCCCAGATGTTTGTGTTTAAAGAAATGATCGCTCACATTCAGTTTCCTATTTGACTTAACAATCTGTTTTAGGGTTTTCCTGACAATAAATATAAAAATAGATAATATTAAAAACTTTTATGGAACACTTCAGACATACACAAAAGTAGAGAGGTTGTGCTTGTGCCCCTCAGTCTGTCACCATAGACAGGTGCAAAGCCAGGACAATTATGTCTTTAAACACTCATTCATATTCTAGTACCTATCTCTCTGGGATAACTCCTCCCAAATACCTTAAATGATGAATTAAACAATGAATTAAAAATAATTCATTCTGGGACCAGCAGTTATCGTAATGGTAATGGCTATGTCGTTGGACTCCCATGTAGTCAACTGTGGTTTGAGTCCTGGACCCGGTGACTTAAACTCATGCCGGGCATGTGTACATGTGTGCCCAAGATCCCGAGAGGAGAATGGAGGAGAAGGGATTGAGGCGTGGTCATAACTCCTGGGGGGGTGATTTTTCACTTTCTCTCTCTCTGTCTCTGTCTTTCTAGCTAGCGCACACGCCCTATAGGGAAAAAAGCCTCTAAAAAATTTTTTTAAGAATTTATTTAAAATAATTTAAAAATAAAAATAATAAAAAATAAACGAATTTAATATTATTTAATTTGCTACAGGGCACATGCACTCACAAAAGAGAGACACAGAGGGAGGGAGAGGTAGAAAGCTAGCCGCCAGGTCCAGGACTCAAACCGTGGTCGGCCATATGAGAGTCCAACACCTTAACCACTGCATCACCTGCTGGGCCCTTGCTGCAAAATTTTAAATCACATGCATAGTTTTTTTTTCATAAGTTCATTCCATCACTTTTTTATTATTATTAATTTTATTTAAAATGACATTATTATTATTATTATTATTGCTAATTTAGCCAGAGAGAGAGAAAAAGGGAAAATAAGTAACCAAGCCGCCAGATCCAGGACTTGAACAGTGGTCGGCCCGTCGACCACTATGCTACCAAAGAGTCTTCCTTTTTATAGAGTGCTTCTCTCGAGGCTGGGTAGTTAGCTAGAGTAAGTGCCATCTGCCTAGGTTTGTCCATGGCAAGGGGATCAGGGTTTGGAGTTCATATGTTTTAGGAATCTGACTCAGGGTCATGGCCAGCTTCAGCATTTTGTGTTTTGGGCAACCACCTAAATACCTTTTATCATTGCTTGGAAATGTTCAAGGGTCTGGCTTGGATTATGCCTGTGGGAGAAATAGAGCTATTGAATCACTTTGTGTTGCTCAGGACAAAAAAAAAAAAAAAAATCGTGGGGAAAATGGAGCTGTGGGGAGAGCTCTGTGGAGGGGGGACTACAGCTCTCCACAGAGTTATTAAGTGGGGAGTTGTTGGGTCATGGGAGGCTGACTGGAAGGGCTGGGAAGAGGGCAGGGAGCGCTGGGTGCCAGAACCAGGCCTGCCCTTTCGCAAGTCTGCCAGCCCAGCAGCAGGAGGCTTCCCTTCACATTTCTTCCGGCAGGACTGCGATGGAACCTCATGGTTAGTAAAGGGATCGTGTCTTTTGTGTATCTCTTTATTGCATTGCCTTTAAATCAGGCTTCTGATCATCACCCTAAAACAAGGTTCGATTCTCCATTAGGGTAATTTTTTTTAATTGTTATTTTTCGGGAAAGATTTACAGTTTTAAAATGTCTACTGGCTTATTCCTAGGTAATACATATTCTTTTTTAAGAAATATTTTATTTATTTATTTATTTTAATTTGACCAGAGAGGGACAAGTGAGAGAGAGAGGGAAAGTGAGAAAGCAAGCTACCAGGTTCAGGGCTCAAACCGAGGTCACCCATGTGGGAGTCCAGCACTCTTAACCACCACACCACCTGCCGGCCTCCGTATTACATATTTTAAAAAAATAATAGTTATCAGTGAGGTTCTTTCTCCATTGTATTTTCTAGCTGGTTATTATTGCTTATTAAAAATGTTTAAATTTGGGGGAACCAGCAGTTGGCATAATGGCTATGTCGCTGGACTCCCACGTAGTCAACCGCAGTTCACGTCCCAGATCCGGTGGCTTAAAACTCACGCAGGGCACATGTGCATGCGTGCCCAAGATCCTGAGAGGAGAATGGAGGAGAAGGGATTGCAGCATGACCATCCACCCTGGGGGATGATTTCTCGCTTTCTGTCTCTATGTGTCTCTCTGTCTGTCTGGCAAGCGCACGCACCCTATAGCGAAAATCTCTCCAAAAAAAGAAAAAAAAAAGTTTAAATTTTGGAGCCAGCTGGTGGCATGGTGGTTGTGTGTTCTCCCACATGGTTGACCACAGTTCAAGTCCCAGATTTGGCAGCTTGTTCTCCTACTTTCCCTCTTTCTCTGGTGAGTACACATGGCCTGTAGCAAATTAAATAATAATAATAACGATAAAGAAACAATTCTCTTTTTTTTTTTTAGAGAGAGATATCTTTTGCTATAAGGTGCTTACGCTTGCCAGAGAGACGGAGAGACAGAAAGAGAGAAATTGCCCCCCAGGGGAGGATGGCCATGCCACAATCCTTTCTACTGGTCTCTAAATAATTCTTTTTTTTTTTTTTATAGACCACAGATTAGTTTATTTTTAATACCCATCATGCCATGAATTCATAGGGAATAGGTTCCAGTAGCTCAGGCTCCTTTCCATTGGTTCTCAGAGCAGGATGGCGCTTTAGTTGAACACAGGTACCTTTCTCTTTGGCTTCTTTCTTTTTCTGGTCATTTTCCTTCACACGTTTTAGGACTCAATCTCTGCTCTTAGAATGTTTAATATGCTCAATACGCACATTGATTCTCTTGGCAAGAATCTTGCCCTTAACTTGTTTGTTCACAACAATGCCAACAGCATGCTGGGTAACATTGTAGACTCTTCCAGTTTTGTCATGGTAACATTTGTGGGGCATTCCTTTTTGAACAGTACCCATTCCCTTAATGTCTACAATATCACCTTTCTTGTAGATCCCCATATATGTCACCAAAGAAACAACTCCATGTTTTCTAAAAGGCCTAGAGAACATATATCGGGTGCCTCTCCTCTCTCCCTTTGTGTTCGTTGTTTTGGTTAATTATTGGAAGATGGCGGTTCCGGCCAAAAGGAGACCCAATAATTCTTTTTGAAAAATGTGAATTTTATTTTCCTAGCATTTTTACCACTTAGAAAAGCTTTAATGAACAATGCCCACACTACACAGTGCACAGATTTTCCACCATCTCCTTTTTTACAACCTCTTTGAGGGCTGATTCTCAATAGATCTCAGGGAGGAAGCTGTTCTGGTACCGAGGAAACCCTGATCAGAAACAGGTCACCTAAGATTGGTTTAGCACAGGTTTCCCAGCATTCTGCATTCTGAGATGGGTGAGGGAGCAGCCCCCCTTCCACCATGTCCCGGGTCCCAGGACAAAGGGTTCTGTGCACCAGACCCAGTCCCCATGCAGCAGGGGTATGCCGTTGGTGCCCGGGCATGCCCGCCAGACGGGACGCCAGGGACCGGGTATCTAAGGCCAGCAGGCTCCACGGCACTGCCCTATCCACACGCCTGGGCTGGATTCTGACTTAGAGCATTCGGAGTCCCACAGATGGTTCAGCCCATTAGCTCCTCAGCCAAGCACATACACCACATGCCTAAAAAAATGCACAGATATGAAGTTTAAGAAGCCCTTCGCACGTGTTTCGCCACCAACAGCTGATTCTATATGCTGTACAAGGGCCTCCCTCACGCCGTCTTGGGCACGGCCCAGTCTGTGTGGTTCCTCTCAGGCTCAGCAGCACCTACTTCCTTGCTGCACAAGCACCATTTGTCCTACTCCTTCTCTCTCTCTCTCTCTCTCTCTCTCTCTCTTTCTCCTTCTTTGGTAAGGGACTGAGCCCTAAGGAAAAACTTAAAAAAAAAAAAAAGTTTATTACCCTGTTCCCCATGGATGTGATCTGGTTCTGTGGTTACTGTTTTGTTCATGACTTGCCTTCTTTTTTTTTTTTGGAGAGGTTTTCACTATAGGGCATGTGCGCTCGCCAGGAGGACAGAGAGAGACAGAGAGACAGAAAGTGAGAAATCACCCCCCAGGGAGGATGGCCATGCCGTAATCCCCTCTCCTCCATTCTCCTCTCGGGATCTTGGACACGCATGCCCAGGATGAGTTTAAGCCACTGGGTCTGGGACTCGAATAGCAGTCGACTACATGGGAGTGCAGCGACAGAGCCATTACGCCAACTGCTGGCCCCCGTTACTTCCCTTCTTGTCTGCCTATTTTTTCATTATTCATTGGACATTTTGTATCAAAAGTTATAAAGAAATTCTTGAGGCTCTGGATGGTACTGTCCTTAAGAGCAGACAATTCACTTTTCTCAGCAGTGATGTCAGGTCCCTCAGTCCTGTGGCTGTGGAGTCGGGGCTTCGTTCTAGGTTGGAGCCCATCTCTCCAGTTTCCAGGTCTCTTCTCAGCATATGGCCCATCAGAGAAAATGCAAATTAGGAAAAAAAAATTCTATGCATTGATTGCAAACTTTTTTGCACCCAAATAAACTCATACTTTAATTCTATTTATTGGATTTTGAAGCCCCATGTACATTATATCAGTGTAATGAGATCAGAGCACTCCCTAAGGCACAAAATAAAAAGAGAGTCAAGATCAGGCCTGATCTGCATTTTCTATGAATTTTGAAGACCTCTCCTGTATAGTTATTAATTTATTTTGTAATTGTTTTTAGCAACAGTCTTGATCTGACATTTCCTTTTCTACCATTGTTAGATATGGCATTACTTGTGCTATTTTTCCTACTTTGTTCTTTTATGCACGTGGCATACATGATGTGATGAACTTGAGCTCTACAGCTCTATCCCATTCTTTTTTCTTTTTTTGGAGAGGTTTTCGCTATAGGGCACGTGCACTCGCCAGAAAGACAGAGAGAGACATAGAGACAGAAAGCGAGAAATCACCCCCCAGGGGAGATGGCCACACCGCAATCCCTTCTCCTCCATTCTCCTCTCGGGATCTTGGGCACGCACACACACGGGCCCGGAGTGAGTTTTAAGCCACCAGGTCCGGGACTGGAACTGTGGTTCAACTACGTGGGAGTCCAACGACATAGCCATTAAGCTAACTGCTGGTTCCCCATTATTTCATAACGGCGCCAGTGATGTCTTCCCTAAAATGGAGGCTGTGTTAGCATTGCAACTGTGAAACCCCTGGGTGGACAGCCCATCTGGCTTCTCTACCCTCTTTACCCAATTACATAGGGATTTTGTTTTGTTTCATTTTGTTTTTGGTTTTTGCTGTAAGGGCTCTTACACTTGCCAGAGGGGTAGGAGAGAGAGAGACAGAGATAAAGAGAGAGAGACAGAGAGAGAGGGAAAGTGAGAAATCATCTCTAGAAGGATGGCCATGCCAATATCCCTTCTCCCACATTCTCCTCTCTGTATTTCTGGGCATGCACACACACATTCCTGGCATGATTTTCAAGTCACGGGTCCAGAACTTGAACTGTGGCTGGCTGTGTGGGAGTCCAGCACCTTAATCACCACAATATCTGCTGGCTTCCATAGGGACTTTTGAAACACTTAACCTCTCACAGTTTTGGTTCTTTTTGTTTGTTTTTTTGAGAAGTTTTTGCTATAGGGCACATACACTTGCCAGAGAGAGAGAGAGACAGAAAGCGAGAAATCACCAACCGGGGGGGAAGCCACGCCACAATCTCTTCTCCTCTATTCTCCTCTCAGGATCTTGGGCACACACGCACATGCGCCTGGCATGAGTTTAAGATACTGGATCCAGGACTCAAACCGCGGTCGACTACATGGAAGTCCAGTGACATAGCCATTACGCTAACTGCTGGTCCTCCCCCTTTCATGGTTTTTGTTGGTTAGGAGCTAGGTCCCCAGCCCAGGTTCTGTCTGGGCTGCAGGGAGGATGCTGGATGGTAGGAGCAGTCACCCCAAGTGCTGGACCCACTTCTGTGCCCACTCTCTTGGCTCCTGGCAGGATTTAGTCCCATTTGGGCTACTGGCTAGAGACTACCCTCAGTTCTTGCAGCATGTCACCCCTAACCCCCAGGCCCGCAAGACAGCTTACATCATGGTGTCTGGCTTCTTCAGAGCGAGCAAGCCAGGGAGAGAGAACTAGCAAGATTGACTCCACCATCTCTTAAGACCCAATCTCCCCCTTTTCCAGATTCTGATGGTTGGAAGCAAGTCAGGGTATGATGACGAAAGCCGCTGAGTCACATATGGCTGGCTAATGGTTTGAGCCCCAGACTCAGGTGCCTATGTGTGTGTGCACAAAATCCTGAGAGGAGAATGGAGAAAGGACTGCAGTGTCTCCCACACGGGGCGGGGGGCGGGGATGTTTTTTTTTTTTTTTTTTTTTAGAGATTTTTGCTATAGGGCATATGGGCTCACCAGACAGACGGACAGAGAGACAGAAAGACAGAGAAATCACCCCCCAGGGGAGATGGCCATGCCACAATCCCTTTTCCTCCATTCTCTTTTCAGGACCTTGGGCACGCACGCACACGTGCCCAGCGTGAGTTTAAGCAACCAGCTCTGGGACTGGAACCGCAATCAACTACATGGGAGTCCAGCAGCATAGCCATTACGCTAACTGCTAACTTTTTTTCTCTCTCTCCAGTGAGTTCAGAAGTCCGACAGCAAATTAAGAAAAAAAAAAAAAAAAAAACAAGTCAGTAGATCAGTTCACAGAAGAGGAAGACGTTAGACGAGGGCGCGAACTCCCCAGGGCTGGCAGCCTGGATGGGGCCCTCCTAGAGGACAGGCTCCCCTCTCCTGGTGGGAGTTGGAGTCATTTCCAGACATTGTTCAAGTTTCAGGAAAGAGTTACAGGCAACTCCAGGCTGGGCTTCCGTAGCTTAGCACCCAGGGGGACCTCCCCCACCCCAAGTGCCACTCGTTGGACTTGCCTAAGTACAGGCTCATCCCATGGCCAAGTGGACAGAGGGGCCAGTTGTCCATGGTCTTGCCCATCCTGTGAGAGGGCTATGTGGGAACCACAAGGACGAAGCAAGCAGAGAGAGTTCTCTGAAGGAGAAGCCAGTGCTGTTGCTGGAACAGCCGAGGCGCGTGCACCAGATTCCGAGTGCTAAAGGCTGTTATTTGCAGGGCTCTTCCCAGGATGCCTCAAAAACCTTGTTTCTCACTCCATAGCATCATCCTCAACACTACCAGCAGTGTTAAAATTGCTTTTAAAAATATTGCACTCTCTATGCAGTTTTCTGCCCCATAGTACCTGTCTTGTGTTTTTCTCATCACTGTATGTAGCACTCGGTGAAATTAATTAGCTTTCTATGCGCATCATTGTATATAGCACTCTGTGTTAAGTAGCTTCCTTCTGGCTGTGCCTAATTTTATTAGGACATTAGGATTGTTCCTGGGCTGTTGTGAAAGGGACTTGATTTTCATTTTTGCTACCAGGTTACTGCTGCTTATAAAGGAAAGGTACTGATATCACGGTTTTTCTATGATTTTCACAATGGCAAATAATGATACATGTTGGCCTTTCTTTTGGCTTCCTTATTGCTATGGTTTTATATATGACTGGTTCCCAACCACCAAAAGTAATACTGGAACCTGGTCCCAGTGCTGCAGGGTTGGGAGACAGAATCTTTAAGAGGTGGAGCCTGAGGGGAGGCCATGGCGAGTAGGGGGCAGGTGAAGAGGTTGGAGATCCACCCTTATGGGCGGGTTATCACGCTTAGTGAGATCTCACGAGAGGGGGTTGTTATAAAGGGTACCTGTACCGCCTATTTGGCCTCATTCTAGCTCACCCGCTTCTTCTCTCCTGTTGAATCTCAGCTGGGGGTCCTACACCAGCAGTGACCAGTTTTAACCGGATAGGACCAGTACTGACCAGATATGGCCACCCTTTCTGAACTTCCCAGGCACCAGCAAGGTAAGCCAAATTTATTTTCTTTATAAAATTCAGGGACAGGTGGAGTCTCACTTATTTGAAATTCTTGGGAGCACAAATGTATTACATTTGAAACATTTGGAGGTATGCAAAGAGCTATCTTAGGGATGAGACCCAACTGTAAATAAGAAATTCGTTTATATTTTATATGCAATTCATACGTGTAACATGAAAGTAATTTTCACGAAACTATGTCCCAGCTGAAGTCAAGTGTGTATTTTTCCACTTGTGGCATGGTTTGTGCACTACAAAAATTGGCTTTTGGTGCACTTTGAGCTTTCAAATTAGGGATGTTCCACCTATACTAAATGTAATAGTAATTATAGTGACTCAAAATTATTTTTTGTTGTTGAGAAATATTTAATGGATAAAATCTGAAATGTTTGACCAAAATGATGGGTTTTTTTTTCCATTTTACTTGTTTAATTCTTTCAGTTCAAAATGTGACCCTTCCCAGACCAGCTTAATAAACTTTAAAAGCCAAAAAATAGAAACTGCCCTTGCCCTGGTAGTAAGGAGGCTGAGTACCTGCAAGGCCTATTTTACAGCTGTAGTCCCCGACCTGCCAGCTTGCAAAACCGGAGGTGCTTTTGCCTAAAATCCCGAGGGGGGGAGAGAAATGGAGGAGAAAAAATTGCTCTATCACCTTTGAGGGTGATTTTTCCCTCTCCCTCAGTCTCTCTGGCTTGCGTGGGTGCCCTCCGGCAAGTTTATTTATAAAAGTAGGGGCCAGAAGGTGGTTAAGTAGTTAAGGCTTTGAGCTCTTAGGGAGGATCGAGTCCCGGACCTGGCAGCTTGAAACTCATGCTGGCACGCACATGTATGTGCATGCATGTGAGCGCGTGTGCCCCAAAACCCAAGCGGAGAATGGAGAAGGGCTTGTGGAAGGCCCACGGTGGGGGGGGGGGAGTGTGACTTTTCGCTTTCTGTCTCTCTGGTCTTTACGGCAAATACCCTATAGCAAAAAATCTCTTAAAAAAAAAAAAAGTAAAATAAATACTACTGGTGGCTTGGGAAACAAGGGGGCAAAAGTGCGTACACACTGGGTCCCAACGGATAGAGAGCTGGAGGAATGGGATTGCAGTGGGCATTGGGACCACACTGGTGGGGGGGGGCTTCTTTCCCTCCCCCTTAGCCCTCTTTCCCCCTACTCCCTCTCTCCTCCTCCCCCTCTTTCCCCCTTCTCCCTCCCCTCTTTTCCCTTTCCCTGCCCCCTTCTCCCCTACCCCCCCCTTTCTTTTCTCCTCCCACCTCTTACCCCTGTCCCTCCTGCACAAGTGAAAATGCCTCTACTTGGATCCTACCTGGGTCACTGTGGTGTTCAAGTCCAGGACCCAGTGGAAAGCTACTAGATAATGTGTTCGCGTACCCAAAATCCTGAAAGGAGGAATAAATGGAGGTATAGAAATTGCAGTGCTATTGGGGGAAGGACTGTTTTTCTCTCTCTCTCTCTCTCTCTCTCTCCCTCTCTCCTTTTTTTCCCCTGGTGAGTGCAGCCTTCTGGCAAACTTGTAAAAAAAAAAAAAATGACTGGTAAATCTTGAGGACAAGTGTAGAAATTTCCACTTGTATTTTGTGCATGCTCAGGAAGTTTTGGATTTGGGAGCAGTTTGGATTTTCAGCTTAGGCCTAGTTTCTGACCTTCAGTAATCATGGTGCTGGCTGTGCATGGAGTTGTGTAGCAAGTGTGTGCCTAAACTCTGCCCTTCGGAGTGGGCCTTGGCATGATTAAATGCAGGTCAGTAACAGTGTACGGACTTTTTCAGTGTACCTGGCAAATGTCTGTAGGTGAGGTTGGTTGTAGTTTTCTTTTTCTGTGGAAGCATTTTCAGACTTTTGGATTGTGATTATGCTTTTTAAGTTTTTAACTCTTTGATCCTTTTTTGGCCTCCTAGCTTTGTGTTTCTTCTCTTTGAATATAATTTATTTCAGTTGGCAAACAAGTGAATCTTCTTGGCTGAACGCAACCCTAAACTAGGTTTTTTTTTTTTTTTTTTTGAGAGATTTTCACTATAGGGCGCGTGCGCTCGCCAGACAGACAGAGAGACATAGAGACAGAAAGCGAGAAATCACCCCCTGGGGGGATGGTCACGCCACAATCCCTTCTCCTCCATTCTCCTCTCGGGCTCTTGGGCATGCACGCACACGCGCCCAGCGTGAGTTTTAAGCCACCAGGTCCGGGACGTGAACCGCGGTCGACTACGTGGGAGTCCAGCGACATAGCCATTACGCTCACTGCTGGTTCCCAACTAGGTTTTTTAAAATTAGGTTTTACTAAAATCCAGCCTGGGTCATTTGTTTACTGGTGAATTGTGGCTACCTTCTTGCCACAGTGGCAGAGTAGTACCCAGAAACCTGAATTACTCAGTGCAAGGCCCCCTCCACACCCTGTCTGGGCCTGGCTTTGGACCTGGCTTTGGACCTATTGGGTCGAAACTGCAGGGTAATTTTCTGTGCTTCTGCGCCTCCGCTTGGGACAAGCTGGTACTGCTCAGAGGCTATAAGCAGCTGTGGGCGCCTGCGGCTACCTTTTAGGCCAGATTTATTGTATGTTCAGTCTCATGTTTCTAATTAAAATTGGAGTCAACCGTAGCCAGGTGGACACTTCTGTATGTATTATATCTAGGGAGAAGATCTGATCAGAGGCAGGGTAGCCCCAGAGATCATGCCTTTGAGTCAGTTCTCAGTTGAGGGCTATCTTGCCACACCTGGAGATGATTTTGGTTATCAGGACTGAAAGGCGATACTGGGATCTAGTGGGTGGAGGCCAGGGATTCCTGACCGCAGTGGCTGAGAAGCATACCAGACACCTGTGGGTGCCCAAAATCCCAAGAGGGTGAAAAATGGAGAAGAAATTGTAGTATGACCACAGGGGAGTGCTTTCTCCCTCTAGATGTTTTTTTGTTAGTGTATAGGCACTCTCCGGCAATTAAAAAAGAAAAATAAAGCAAATAGTACACCCAACTATACCAGCAGCAGCCTCATAATCTTTATCGATTACACAATTTACTCTTATGTTTCTTTTAGTCTCATATTGTTTTATTTATCTTGGCCCTTCTAGTGGGACAGGATATGAGGGGGCCAGTAGGTGGCATGGCTGTTAAGGCTTGGAGCTCTCACATGGCTAGCCATGGTTCAAATCTCGCACCTGGTGGCTTACTTTGTATGTATGTCTCTCACACACGTGTCCTGTACCAAATTAAAAGATAATAACACTGATGAATAAAATTAAATGATTATTTAGCAAAAGAGATATGAATGAGAAAGATGATATTGATGATCCTAATGTGTATGCTTATCTTAGTTTTTAACAAAAAAGTTTAAAATTAAAAATGAAAAAAATTAAATGTCCGCCAGTGAGCAGTGCAGTGGTTAAAGGCACTGGACTCCCACATGGCTGACCCTGGTTCGAGTCCCGGACCTGGTGGCTTGCTTTCTCACTTTAACTCTCTCTCTGATCAAATTGGAAAATAATAAAGTTAAAATTAAAAAAAAAATTTTAATGGCAAAATGCCAACAATATAAAGGTATTAAATAGGAAAGAAAGGAGCCAGTAGGTAGCCTGGTGTTTAACGCACTGGACTCCCACATGGTTAACTGCAGTTCGAGTCCCAGGTCTGGCAGCTTGAAACTCACTGGCCTCTTACGTGCCCCAAATCCTAGGAGAATGGAGAAGGGATTGTAGTGTGGCCAAGCACTGGGGGTGTGGGTGTGATTTCTCACACTCTCTTCTCACTGTCTTTCTGGTGAGCATATGCACCCGATGGCAAAAACTTTTTCAAGACAGGGAAAAAGGGGCTTCCAGGTGGTGTGGTGGTTGGGGACTCCTTCTTGAACCACAGTTCAAGTCCTGGACATGTGACTTGCTTTCTCACTTTCTTTCTCTCTCTTCCCTCTCTGGTCAAATTAAAATAAATAGTAAAGTGAAATAAAATGACTATTTTTTTAAAAAAAGGAAAATAAAAGCCCTAAATTTTAACCAGAGGGTCTATGAGCCCGCTAGAGAGACAGAAAGAAAGAGATAAGAGATCCCTCAAGGAGGGGATGGTCACAGCACAATCCCTTTTTATTTCCCTCTCCTTTTGCGATTTTGGGCATGCACAGAACCCATCACTCCCACTGTGCAGTTGGCCAAGTACGATCCAGCCATCTTAACTGCGCCCCCTGCTGGCCTAGAAGCATTCTTTTTTCAGCCGCGTTTAATGTGTTCGTATTTGAAGGTGTTAATTGCCCAAGTCAAAAGTGCTGCAGACCAGCAGGTGGCGTGGTGGTTAGGGTGCTGGACACTCCCATATGGCCTAACACAGTTCAAGTCCCGGACCTGATGGCTTGCTTTCTCTCTGTCTCTCTCTCTTTCTCTCTCTCTCTCTCTCATCAAATCAAAATACATGAATGAATAAATAAAATTTAATAAATAATTTGAAAAAAGGTAAAAAATGCTTAACATTTTTTAAGTTTATAAAGTAAAAACAGTAAAGTAAGATAAGGTTAACTTAGTATCAAAGAAAGAAAAAATTGTAATGGATTTAGTGTCATCTAAGTGTATATTACTGTCCTTTACATACAGTCACTCAGCGGCTTCTGGACTCCCCGGACTTCTTGGCCTGCAAGCTGTGCTGATGGTGAGTGCACAGGTGTACCATGTTTCAGGATTTCAATATATTTTCTCTTTACCTCCTGCATATTTAAATGTGTTTAGATATAAAAGGGTACCATCATGTGACAACTGCTTTTAATATTCAGTAGAGTGATGTAGCCTAAAAGCTAGGCTACAGCTTTGTAGCCTAGAAGCCATAGGAGGTACCGAATAGCCTTGGTCTGTGGTACTTGGTCTTGGACTGTACCATCTAGGTTTGTGGAAGGATGTTCTGGGATGTTCACAAAATGACAAGATGTCCTAACAAACACATTGCTCAGAATGTGTACTGGTCCCTACGCTCTGCACATGTTAAAACTACAATGTATCGGTTTGGCACTTGTCTGTGGGTTCCTCTCCTCTCAGTTACCATAAAGCTGCCTCTCTCTTGGTCCTTGTGCCTTCTAGAATTCCCTCAAGCCTTATGTCATAGACTTGAGGATCCAGAGAAAGACTGGCCTCTGCATCCTCACACTTCCAGGGAGAGGTCTGTTGGGTCACTCCTGACTAGTTAATCCTGAGCAGCTGCTTCTAGAATCCTGTGTCTGTAATGGAGAGGGAGACTTACTTCCCTGGGAGTAAGGTAGGCTGAGGGCCAAGTTTGAGTGTCCCAAAAGGACAGGCCCTGAGACAGGAGGTATGTTTCCTTTCATTACCGTGACTGGGTGTGGGGAAGGGCAGCCTCCCTAACTGGGTTTTCTAGGAATGCCTTGCCATGGCATTGCTGGGCTCATGGTTCAGCTCAGGCTGATGGCAAGACACAGGAACAGAACTGAAGAATACCAGAAGCATATGCCCCGCGGCTGGCCAGCAGGAACCTGGGTACTGGGAGTGAGGAAATGCTGCACACAGCTCCTGAGCCATACCAGATGTGTCCACCAGGCGGAAGGTAATTGGGAAAGTTCCGGTAGTATCTGTTTGGTGTATATATTAGAAACATCTGTGAGTGACCACGTGGTGGTTTATGAACACAACTAGAGTAGTAAGTACCACAGCCTCTGCACTGAGCTGTGTTTCATGGTACTGCACCTGAAACACAGCCTATGGGTAGAGGACAAGCAGTTGTGTACCCCCTAAGTGTTGGTGCCCAGCTGGCCAGAGTCCACCTGAGCAGGACTCCTCCAAGAGTATAAACTGACAATCTTCCCCTGGTATTTTCCACACACTTCGTTGCAGCCTGCTGGCTGTTTCCAGCCACCCCCATCAACTGAAAGCCATTTTTCTACCAAAGGGAACCAATGCAACCACCTCCCACCCCCAGGCCTTGACCCTGTATGTTTTACACAGGTCTCCATTCATTACCTGTACTGGTGAAGAATGATGATGAACAGGGAAGTCAGCAGCAAAGTAACTTCAGAAAGGGGCCCTTATATGGAGTTACTAATTGAGGGATGCTATAGGGAAGAGCTGGGAACTCCCTTGGCCTTGACACTGGCCATGGCTCAGTGGCCCTCCTGAACATCTAGGTTATGTCCAGCATGAGGGTGACTTTATCCACTTAGTTATTCCACTAGACCATGGGGACAGTGATGTGGGAGAGAGGTACTGATGCAGCGTGTATGCCTCACACTGTGCTAAGACTTCCACTCTACTTCCCAGACACTGACCAAGAATGGCCCAGAGCTGGTGAGCATGCCCACAGGAAGTCAAGGAAGCTGAAGATGAGGAACTTCATGCTCTCAAAACCGTAACTATACCCAAGCCTAATCAAGGTCTTTATCCCCTCATCTCTGGTCCTATCCTTGTTTCATAAACCTAACCACACCTTTTGCTTATTACCAAGACTTATCTAGTTTAAGCCCTAGCATGCCAGACAGGCTTACCTCTGGCTTGGTCACATTGCTTACTGATATGGGTTTAGCCATTGACCTTAACCCAACTGGCCATACCCACCTAACACCTTATCTATCAGGCTCTACTTGCTGGACCTTTCTCCCTGATTACCTACTAAGTCTTACCCTCATGGTCTCGTACTTGTTTACCGATTTATCCATGATGACCTAAAGTTAACCACCCAGCCTTACCCACTGGCCCAGACACAAGTATTATATCCTGGCTTAAACACCCAGTCTTATTCACCTGTGTTAACTATCTGCCCTAAAACCATGGTTTCCCCACCTGGACTTAAAAATTCTCCTTATCAGGTGACATTACCCACTTCATATACTCTAACTTAACCCTCTTACCCTCTTGATTTTATGTACCTAGCCTTGCCCCAAAATTTAGATAACTGACTTTGACCACTTTAACATTACCTACGATACACATGCCCTTGCCCTATGGCTTAAATGCCTGGGAGTACTTAGGAATCCATAATTACTGTCTTAAAACTTTGTACAACACATCTGAATTTACCCATCTGGTGTCACCTACTTATCTTCCTGTCATTTATACACCTGGTTTCATCTGTCTTGCCCTGATCTATGATGTACCTACCTGCCCCTTCCCATTAAAATATCCTCATGGCTTCCCCCATCACCAGCACCCTGTCCCATTAATTTTAGTCTCCTTAATAAGGCCCTACTCTATGGTTTAGCCAGGTTGCTTAAATGCTCTTGCCCTACCTATATACACTTAACTTTAGGCTGTGCCCACTGACTTGACCTACCTGCTATTGACCACAACCCTTCCCCTATGGTTTCCAGACATTTCCTTGAAGAACTTCCCCTGTGCCCTGCACGATTGCTTGTTCTCTAACCATGATTTACCCACTTGCCTTCAGCCTCTTTTCCCAGTGGCATAACTCACAAGGCTCTACTTCTGTCCATGGTTTACACAAGTAGATTTAAAGGACCTTGCCAGACCCACTTACCCTTACCCATTTGCCTTACGCATCTGACTTCAGTCACTTGGTGACTGGCACCTGACTTTCGCCTGTGACTTAAATACATTGTTCCATATTCCCTTGCAACATGGCTTATGTACTTGGCCTTCCCCCATTATTTGCATTTATGGCTTCTTCCTCCCCAATACCCTCACCTCTTTCAACATCAGTTTGATTCACCAGGCTCTAAGTCGAAGTGTAGCAAACTGCTTTAAGTCACCTTCATACACAAAAGGTTCCCTTACCCTTAGGGCCTTAGCAACCTTTCCTATACATGCCAGACTTCACCTTCTGGTTTGTAGCTTGTGTCACTTCCCCATGACGTTGTCAGCCATTTCTCATAACCAACTTAATTTATTATAATTGACTGACATGTGACTGACATACCTTCCCTCGCCTTACCACTAACATTTCCTACGAGAAACTACCCCGTGAATTAGCCAAGTAGGTTTAAACCAGAGTTTATTTCTCTCTCCTCCTCCAAAGGATGAACTTAATTTCCGTTCCTTGGACAAACACATTATTGTTCCCTACAAGAACCTAGATCCTCTTCCTTCTGTCCCCTGCCACTCTCATGGTTCAAAGTTGTATATGCCTATTTCCAGTCATGAGAAATGGCCATTTTCAAGTAACATGTTCATGGTATCCTTTGGCCAAGACCCATACATTGCCCCTGAGTTTGAACCCAGAAAAAAGAAATAAAAATAAAAATAAAACAAAAACACATCTCCCTTGCATTGTGGTATTCCCATGCATCCCACTAGTCCTTGCTATTTTCCCAGTACACATCTTCAAATATCTGGCAAGATAACTCCCCACACAAAGTTGGATCCTGCCCTGACCCACACACACTGCTTAGAACATACCACACAAATGCACCAGAATGGTGGTCCCACCCCACCACTAATTGCCAAGTTGAGCCCTGTCCTAGCCCGCCCCTCATGCCCTGCCTAATCCAGTCCCTTCATAAACCCTCTGATGGTCTCCTTATATATGATTACTGACATTTCCATCTCCTTAAGAAAGATGGCTTTAGAATCCATCTTTCTAAAGACTAGATCACCCTACATGGCGAACCTGGTGTTTACCACTGGTGGGCCGAAGCGGAAACACCAGCCCCATCCCTACCTTTAACCCAAGCCATTCTCGAACTCATGGCCAAGTATACCCCATGCCCTACCACAGTGTGACCTTGGCTAAGTCCAACCTAAAGCTATTCCCAGTCCAATTTCCAGGCAAAGAGAACCACAAAAACTTTTCTGCCAAGCGTAAACTGCTTTTCCTGAACTCAAACCCCAGCATAGCCCCAGAACAAGTCCCAACCGAGCCCCCACAAATGGAAAAAGATTTCAAGCCCAAGACCCTGCAGAAACCCTGTCAGAACCTTTTTAACCTCTAGCCTCAAAAGTGCCCTGCAACTATCCACTGCTATACCGCCCCAAATAATCCCTGGCCCAGTCCAGACTAGGCTATCATGGCCCTTCAAGCTCTCCACAATGCGCTACCTACTGTTTACCACCTCTCAGTGTACTTAGTACCGTACCAATGAGATCTTAAAGGCCCAAGGCATTCTCATGTGCATGTGGACGAATGCCCCTAAGTTACTAAGTCCTAGATTCCAATAGAGCCTAAGGTCCTACCTGTCCAATGCCAAGCCAGTAAGTTATATCTTAGGCTCAACCACCCCGGCCCCAGCCCAGGCCCAGCCCCATCCCCAGGCCTAGCCCCATCCCCAGGCGCAGCCCCAGGCCGGGACTTTCCCCAATTCTACCACAAGTATAGCCTAATGTCCTGCCACAGAACGGCCTTGGCTAAGTCCAAGCTCCCACTATTCCCTGTCCTATTTCCTGGCCAAGATCACCCCGAACCCTTCTCTCCCAGCGTAAATCGCTATCCCAAAACTCAAGTCCCATTCTCGCCCGAAAACAAGCCCCAGCCCAAACCCTACAGAAACCCAGCCCCAATTCTTTTTAAAATCTGGCCTCAAAGGTACCCTTCCCTATTCCACTGCTAAACCCCCTCAATCTGTCCTCGGCCCCATCCAGACCAGCCAATTATGGCACTACTAGCACTCCACCATGCCCTTGCTGTTTACCACCTCTCAGTGTACTACCGTACCCATGAGATCTTAAGGCCCAAGGCATTCTCATGTGCCGAGGACGAATGCCCATGAATTGCTCAGCCCTAGATTTAGGCTAGAGACTAATGCCCTCCTTTACCAATGACAAGCTTGTAGTTACGGCTTAGGCTTAACCGAACCAGGCCCAGTACAAGCCCCAGACCATAATGTTCCCCAACTCGACACAAGTGTAGCCCAATGTCCTGCCACAGAGTGACCTTGGGTAAGTCCAAGCTCCCACTATTCCCTGTCCTATTTCCAGTCCAAGATTACCCCAAACCCTTCTCTCCCAGCGTAAATCGCTTTCCAAAAACTCAAGCCCATTCTCGCCCGAAAACAAGCTCCAGCTCCAATCCCTGCAGAAACCCTGCCCCAATACTTCTGAAAATATGGCCTCGAAAATACAATTACGTATTCCACTGCTAAACTCCCTCAATCTATCCTTGGCCCAGTACAGACCGGCTAATTAAGGCACTTCAAGCAGTCCACCATGACCTACCTGCTGTTTACCACGGCTCAGTGTACTACCGTCCCCATGAGATGTTAAAGGTCACAGGCATTCTCCTGTTCACATAGCCGAATGCCTGTAAGTTGCTCAGCCCTACACTCAGCCTAGAGCCTAATGTCCTACCTGTCGAATGCAAAGCCTGTAGTTACGGCTTAGGCTAAACAGCCCCAGCTCAATCCCAGCCCCTGCAGTTGCCCAACTCCAGCCCAAGTATAGTCCAATATCCTGCCACACAGTGACCTTGGCTAAGTCCAAGCTCCCACTATTCCCAGTCATATTTGCAGAACAAATTCAGCCCAAATGCTTCTCTCCCAGCGTAAATCACTTTCCCGAATCTCGAGCCCCATTCTGACCCGAGAACAAGTCCCTGCCCAAGACCCTAAAGAAACTCTGCCCCAATTCTCCCTAAACTCTAGCCTCCAACGGACCCTACCCTATTATACTGCTAAACCCCCAATCAATACTCGGCCCAGTCCAGAGTAGCCAATTATAGCCCTTCCAGCTCTCCATCATGCCCTGTTTACCACCTCTCAGTGTACTTACTGCCGTACCCATGAGATCTTAAAAGCCACAGGCATTCTCATGTGCATGTGGACGAATGCCCGTAATTGGTCAGACCTAGATTCAGGCTAGAGCCTAATGTCCTACTTGTCCAATGGCAAGCCTAAAAAAAAAACCCCCAGCCCCAGCCTCATGCCCTGCAGTTCTGCAACTCAGGCCAAGTATAGCCCAAATTCCTGCCACAGTGACCTTGGATAAGTCCACACTCACAATATTCCCAATCCTATTTGCAGGCCAATAACACCCAAAAAACTTCTGTCCCAGCGTAAATCACTTTCCAGAATCTCGAACCCCATTCTCACCGGAAAACAAGTCCCTGCCAAGGACATTACAGAAACCCTGCCCGTATTCTCCCTAAAGTCCAGCCTCCAATGGAC
>NW_006159559.1:8212942-8213517 GCF_000334495.1 Tupaia belangeri chinensis
TCCCACTATTCCCAGTCCTATATGCAGGCCAGTATCACCCAAAAACCTTCTGTCCGAGCGGAAATCGCTTTCCGGAATCTCGAACCCCATTCTCACCGAGAACAAGTCCCTGCCCAAGACCCTGCAGATACCCTGCCCCAATTCTCCCTAAAGTCTAGCCTCCAACGGAACCTACCCCAATATACTGGTAAACCCCCGAATCAATCCTCGGCCCAGTCCAGGGCAGCCAATTATGGCCCTTCAAGCTCTCCATCAGGCCCTACCTGCTGTTTACACCTCTCAGTGTACTTACTACCGTACGCATGAGATCTTAAAGGCCCCTGGCATTCTCATGTGCATATGGACGAATGCCCGTGAGTTGCTCAGCCCTAGATTCAGGCTAGAGACTAATGTCCTTCCTGTCCAATGCCAAGCCTGTAGTTATGGCTTAGGCTCAACCGCCCCAGCCCCAGCCCCAGCGCAGCCCTAGCCCAGTCCTGCCCAACCCCAGCCCCTTCCCCTGCAGTTCCCCTACTCCAGGCCAAGTATAGCCCAATATCCTGCCACAGAGTGGCCTTGGCTAAGTCCAAGCTACC
>NW_006159559.1:8214611-8248764 GCF_000334495.1 Tupaia belangeri chinensis
TTGCCCAGCCCTAGATTCAGCCTAGAGACTAATGTCCTTCCTGTCCAATGCCAAGCCTGTAGTTATGGCTTAGGCTCAACCGCCCCAGCCCCAGCCCCAGCCCCAGCCCCAGCCCCAGCGCAGCCCTAGCCAAGCCCTGACCAACCCCAGCCCCTTCCCCTGCAGTTCCCCAACTCCAGCCCAGGTATAGCCCAATATCCTGCCACAGAGTGGCCTTGGATAAGTCAAAGCTCCCACTATTCCTAGTCCTATTTGCAGCCCAAGATCACCCCAAAGCCTTCTCTAGCAGTGCAAATCGCTTTCCGGAAACTCGAGCCCCATTCTCACTGAAAAAGTCTCTGCCTAAGACCCTGCAGAAACCCTGTCCGGATTCTTCTTAAAATCTGGCCTCAAATGTACCCTACCCTATTCCACTGTAAACGCCCCCAATCTCACCTTAGTCCAGTCCAGACCAGCCTTTTATGGCACTTCTTGCAGTCCACCATGCCCAACCTGCTATTTACCACCTCTCAGGGTACTACCGTACCCATGAGATCTGAAAGGCCCCAGTCACTGTCATGTGCATGTGGATGAATGCCCTTAAGTTGCTCAGCCCTAGATTCAGGCTAGAGCCTAATGTCCTACCTGGCCAATGCCAAGCCTATAGTTATGGCTTAGGCTCAACCGCCCCAGCCCGAACCCCAGCCCTAGCCCTGCCCAGCCCCCGCCCCTACTGTTCCCCAACTCAATGCCAAGTATAGCCCAATATCATCCTGCCACATAGTGTCCTTGGCTAAGTCCAAGCTCCCACTATTCCCAGTCGTATTTGCAGGCCAATATCACCCAAAAACCTTCTGTCCCAGCGTAAATTGCTTTCCAGAATCTCGAACCCCATTCTCACCCAGGAACATGTCCTTGTCCAAAACCCTGCAGAAACCCTGCTCCTCTTCTCCCTAAAGTCCAGCCTCCAATGGACCCTAACCTATTATACTGCTAAAACCCCCAATTAATCCTCGGCCCAGTCCAGGGCAGCCAATTATGGCCCTTTAAGCTCTCTATCAGGCCCTACCTGCTGTTTACACCTCTCAGTGTACTTACTACCGTACGCATGAGATCTTAAAGGCCCCTGGCATTCTCATGTGCATATTGACGAATACCGGTGAGTTGCTCAGACCTAGATTCAGGCTAGAGACTAATGTCCTTCCTGTCCAATGCCAAGCCTGTCGTTATGGCTTAGGCACAACTTCCCCAGCTCCACCCCAGCCCCAGCCCATGCCCAAGCCCCAGCCCTAGCCAGCCCTATGCCTAGCCCCAGTCCCTGCAGTTCCCCTGTTTCAGCCCAAGTATAGCCCAATATCCTGCCACAGAGTGGCCTTGGCTATGTCCAAGCTATCACTATTCCCAGTCCTTTTTGCAGGCCAAGATCACCCCAACCCTTGTCCACCAGCGTAAATCGCTTTTCCGAATCTCTAGCCCCTATCTCACCTAATGTCCTACCTGTCCAATGCCAAGCCTATTGTAATGGCCTAGGCTTAACCACCCCAGCCAGAGCTCCACCGCTCGCCCCAGCCCCAGCCCCAGCCCCAACCCTAGCCCCAGCCCCAGCCCTGTCCAGCCCCAGACCCAGCTCCTACTGTTTCCCAACTCCATGCGAATTATAGCCCAATATCATCCTGCCACATAGTGGCCTTGGCTAAGTCCAAGCTCCCACTATTCCCAGTCCTATTTGCAGGCCAATATCACCCAAAAACCTTCTGTCCTAGCGTAAATTGCTTTCCAGAATCTCGAACCCCATTCTCACCCAGGAACATGTCCTTGTCCAAAACCCTGCAGAAACCCTGCTCCTCTTCTCCCTAAAGTCCAGCCTCCAATGGACCCTAACCTATTATACTGCTAAAACCCCCAATCAATCCTCGGCCCAGTCCAGGGCAGCCAATTATGGCCCTTCAAGCTCTCCATCAGGCCCTACCTGCTGTTTATACCCCTCAGTGTACTTAGTACCGTACGCATGAGATCTTAAAGGCCCCTGGCATTCTCATGTGCATATGGACGAATGCCCGTGAGTTGCTCAGACCTAGATTCAGACTTTAGACTAATGTCCTACCTGTCCAATGCCAAGCCTGTCGTTATGGCTTAGGCTCAACTTCCCCAGCTCCAGCCCCAGCCCCAGCCCAAGCCCCAGCCTCAGCCCAGCCCAGCCCTAGCCAGCCCTATGCCTAGCCCCAGTCCCTGCAGTTCCCCTGCTTCAGCCCAAGTATAGCCCAATATCCTGCCACAGAGTGGCCTTGGCTATGTCCAAGCTCCTACTATTCCCAGTCCTTTTTGCAGGCCAAGATCACCCCAACCCTTCTCCACCAGCGTAAATCGCTTTTCCGAATCTCGAGCCCCTATCTCACCGTAAAACATGTCCCTGCCCATGACCCTGCAGAAACCCTGCCCCAATTCTCCCTAAAGTCCACCCTCCAACGGACCCTACCCTATTATGCTGCTAAATCCCCCAATCAATCTTCGTCCCAGTCCAGAGCAGCCAATTATGGCACTTACAGCAGTCCACCATGCCCTACCTGCTATTTACCATCTCTCAGGGTACTACCGTACCCATGAGATCTGAAAGGCCCCAGTCATTCTCATGTGTATGTGGATGCCCCTGCAGTTCCCCTGCTTCAGCCCAAGTAAAGCCCAATATCCTGCCACAGAGTGTCCTTGGCTAAGTCCAAGCTCCCACTATTCCCAGTCCTATTTACAGGCCAAGATTACCCCTAACCCTTCTTTCCCAGCGTAAATCGCTTTCCCGAAACTGAAGCTCCCTTCTCACCAAAAGAAGTCCCTGCCTAAGACCCTTCAGATACCCTGTTCCAATTCTTTTTAAAATCTGGCCCTAAACATACCCAATCTATCCTTGGTCCAGTCCAGACCACCCAATTACGGCACTTCTAGCAGTTCACCATGCCCTACCTGCTGTTTTCCACCTCTCAGAGTACTACCGTACCCATGAGATCTTAAAGGCCCCTGGCATTCTCATGTACACGTGACGAATGCCCGTGAGTTGCTCTGACCTAGATTCAGGCTAGAGCCTAATGTCCTACCTGTCCAATGCCAATCCTGTAGTTATGCCTTTGCCTCAACCTCCAACCCTACCCCCAGCCCCAGCCCCCACCCCTGCCATAGCCATTCCCGTACTCCAGTCCAAGAATACCCCTATGACCTCCCGCATTGTTGCCTTGGTTAAGTCCAAGCTCTTACTATTCCCAGTCCTATTTCCAGGCCAAGAGCACCCCAGACCCTTCCCTGCTCAGTGTAATTCGCTTTACCCATTCTCTACCCCAATCTCGCCGTGGAGCAAGTCCAAACCCAGCCCCCACAAATGGAGAAAGATTTCCATCCCAAGACTCTGCGGAATCCCTGTCGGAACCTTTTTAATATCTAGCCTCAAAAGTGCCCTTCCCCTGTCCACTGTTGTACTACCCCAAGTAATCCCCTGCCCAGTCCAGACTAGGTTATCATGGCCCTTCTAGCTCTACACAGTGCGCTACCTGATGTTTACCAATTCTCAGTGCGCTATCGTTACTATGAGAACTTAAAGCCCCTTGGTATTCTCCTGTGCACCTGGACGTTCACCCGTAAGTTGCTCCGCCCTAGATTCTTGCTGTAGCCTAATGTCTTACCTGTCCATTTAGAACTGTAGTCCTGGGCAATGTCAAGACTTTACCTAATGCTTAACCCCACCACCCCAGCCCCAGCCATAGCCCTTGCTTCTGGCTCAGCCTAATCCCAGCCCCATCCCCAGCCCCAGCCGTTCCTCTTTTCCAGGCCAAGTAGAGCCCTTCACTCTGCCACAGTGTGTCCTTGACTCAGTCTAAGCTCTCCCTATTCTCATTAAAATTTCCAGGCCATGAGCACCCCAAACACTTTTCAGCCCAGTGTAAACTGCTTTACCCAACCTCAAGCCCCTGCCTAATCGCAGAAGTCCCAACCATGCCCGCTCATATGCCAAAAGATTTCCAGCCGAAGACCCTACCCCAATTCTGCCAAAACTCTAGCCTCCAATGTGCCCTGCCCTAGTCCACTGCTAAACTGCCCCATCCAATTCTTGGCCTACTCCAGACCAGCCAATCACAGACTTTCTTGCTTTCCACCATGCCCTACCTTGGTGTGAAGAGTTTCTCTTGCCCTGGGCTGTTGCCTGGTAACCCTGACCCTCAGGAGCAATATCCTTTGTGAACAGGTAAAGGATCTCACAGTGCCTTTACAAGTAAGGGTCACATACACATCTGATTTCCATGCAAGAATTAGGCCTGTTCTGAGCTTGAAGATATTAATGGCTTGTCTTCTAATTAACTTCTTAAGGCGTTTAATATCTGTTTATTAGTTCCCGTTCATTGTGAAATAGGAAGTGGGTGTTGGAGTAGTTGGTCATTAATCCAGGGACTGATTTATATCAGCATGCGTGTGAGTTTATCTTTCTCAGCTGTGGAATGGGAAGACAGAGCCCTGCCAGCAGATCATCTCAATTCAGGTATAAGCTTATACTTTCCAAACTGTTCTTTTGAAATGATAGTGTTTCGAGACACTCCCTTTCTAAATTGTGTGATGTGAGTATATGATATAGACTTATTTTTAACATTTTACTTGAAAATGCTAATCACAACCGTCAAAGTAAAATTTTTCTCTGACATTTAGCATCCAATCTCTTTGGAACCATGTATTGCTGAAAATGTAAGTATCTTTTGATTATAAAACACGAATGTCTATATTGCATTAAGAAAACAATAGTATTTCTAGTACTTGCATGTTTTTATTTTTTTTCAGATTCATTAAAAATATAACCTCCGGGAACCAGCAGTTAGCGTAATGGCTATGTCGCTGAACTCCCACGTAGTCAACCGCGGTTCGTGTCCCGGACCCGGTGGCTTAAAACTCACGCCGGGCGCGTGTGCGTGCGTGCCCAAGATCCCGAGAGGAGAATGGAGGAGAAGGGATTGCGGCGTGACCATCCCCCCTGGGGGGTGATTTCTCGCTTTCTGTCTCTATGTCTCTCCCTGTCTGTCTGGCGAGCGCACGCGCCCTACAGTGAAAATCTCTCCAAAAAAAAAAAATATATATATATAACCTCCAGGCTCCATTGCTGATTGTGTTTTTATATGCAGGTATGAACACAGATGACTTAATATCAGCAGTAATTTATCTTTATATATATAAAGCACTCCAACTACGAAAAATAAAGAATTGCATAATTAATATCCATACATCTTATGAAATCTCCTGTAATGTTGTATTAGATAATCATGCGACTTCAGTAAAACATGGAATTCCCTTAGTGCTTCTGAAGGAAATGAAAAACCCAAATAGTTTTAAGACTTGTTCTCCTAAGCACACATTGGGACCAAACAGGTGTTGTTAACTGCCCAGTGAAAGCTAAAGACAGTCGTAGGAGCTTCTCAGTGTAAGGCACATACTCTCAAACTTCCGATGACCAGAAAAGTGGCCATCAGATATCTAATTTTGTCTGAGAACAAGTCTGGGGACCTTCTTGCTGACTTGTGACTTGTATAGAGAGTCAGTCGGCATTTGTTTTACGTTCAGCATAAGAATACTCTCTTGCCTCCATTTCTTCTCCTTCTTTGGTTCACTCACACTCTTTTGTGCAACGTTTCCTTACTATGTGCATGTACGTGTGTGTGTGTTTCATACAAAGTCTGGTACACTAATGAAGCCCTTTTTTTAAATAGACAGTGATGCCAATATGAATTTAAAGTCTTATATTTGGAAATGTCTGCCACCACATGAAAAGGTACTGGATCATTCTGCCCCCACATCACATGGCACAGAAGGTGCCTTTGCCCTGTGTGAGCCCTTACAAAAGGGAACAAACAATTTGCACTGTCACATGTTCTTCACAAGATCATAAACCATCCTTGATGTTCAGCATGTTCACAGCAACCAACAGGTTCTTCACCAAGGTAAAGTCAATAAAAATGACTGAGAAATTATACTTATTTTCTGTTAAAACCGAACTCCACGTTCCGCTGGGGTCTGTGCTTATTGGATTTAAGTCCATCTCCACTAGTAGTCTAATTTGACACTTCTCCTACCAGGATCCTAGGAGCCAAATGGTCAGATACAAAGAGTAGGGTTGTTTCCACTCACAAATACTGTGAAGAAGGTCTTAGATGGGACAGAGCTGTACAGAGGTTGGGGTGGCTGAGGGAGATAGACCTGGCCTTGGAGAGGGCCCCCCCCCCCCCGCACAGCATAGGTGTTCTGGTTTTTGCAGACTTGGTACTGAAAATGTGGGACCAAGGTATTAGAAACACTGGCACGAGCTGGCCTGCAAAACCTCAGCTCTGGCTCTGTCTCCTACATATCAGCAGAATCTACAGTGGTCTGGATTACTAAGTGACTGGTTTTCGGGGTAGAGTTTGAAAAGCATGTGATCTAGAAACGTTAGGCAGCCAGTTGAGATCTTCAGGTCAGGTGTAGAGTGGCTGGATGTTTCTCCTTGGCCTAAAATTCTTCAAATAAGATAGCTCTCATTTCAGAGCAGCAGCCACAAGTTTTATGGACTCTGATGTTTGCTACAGGGCAAGCATGGTTGCCAGAGAGAAATGGGGAGGGGGGTGAGGAAGCATCCCCATAGACGATGACCGTTCCAGAGTCCCTTATTCTCCATTCTCAGGATTTCAGGCAAGTCCAGTTGCACATCTCTCATACTTTTCGAGCCATGGGGTCCATACAGTCATCCATGTGGATTCCACACAGTCATCCATGTGGATTCCACACCTTAATCATCATGCCAGTGGCTGGCCTGCATCCTGGTGAAAGATCCCTTTAAGGTGAAAGACAGTGAGTGAGGGCATGTGACAGGGCTGAATATTTTATTTTAGAAGAAAATTACCAGGGACTTGAAGGCTGAAGGTAGTAGGAAAAGCAGGTGTCTTAAGATGGGGCCAGAAGGGGACCAGCAGTTAGCGAAATGGCTATGTTGCTGGGCTCTCATGTATTCGACCACGGTTCAAGTCCTGGACTTGGTGGCTTATAACTTACCCCAGGCGTGTGTGCATGCATGCCCAAGATCCCCAGAGGAGAAGGGATTGCGGTGTGGCCATCTCCCTGGGGTGTGATTTCTCGCTTTCTGTCTCTGTCTGGCGAGCACACGTGCCCTATGGCAAAAACCTCTCTCCCCCCACCCCAAAAAAAAAAAGATGGGGCCAGAAGCTAAAGGAAAAGGGTGTGTGGTTCCAGACTGATCTCCAAGATCAGTAGGGCAAGCACTGCCGATTGCTGCGATGCCCTATGGTGACCTTTTGTGTTACCAACTGAGTTGGTAAGGTGATTGTAAAATCTCTCTTTTCTTACAGGAAGTTGAATTTTCTGAAAATTGGGCAGTTACTTTGAAGTGGATCTGGAACAACTGGTGGAGCTTACATTTTCAGTTGAAATGGATTCCTAGGAACTTACATGGATGGCAATCTGAGAACATGCTTCATACCTGGGTTTTGTGGTGAGGTGGGTGGGGGTGTGCTAGAAAGTGATGAGGAAATACAGTAATTGTCCCATCTTTAACACATTTAAAGATGTGATGAAGAGAAACGAGAGCTCCAGCTACTTAACCCAAAGAACCTGCCGTATGTAGTTTCACAGTCGGAGCCGGAGAGGTAAGGAGCTTCCAAGAGGTAAGCAACTGCAGGAATATGGGGTCGGCTCAGTTGGTGAGTGTGTTCGGACAATAGGTGTTTGGTTTTGTTCTGAGGTAGAATTTCAGCTATTGGATTTTTTTTCTCTGCTCTTTGATATTTTAAGAACTGAGATGTTGCAAAGTCTCAGCCGAGACAGAGTGATCTGCACTGTGCCTGAGGACATGTCCAAACTGCCTGCTCCAAACTGCGAGGACTTCAGCCCTTAGCACCTGTCCTGTGAGTCTGCAGCTTCAGTGTGGGACTACAATTCCATGTTCCATTTGTTGGTGCTGGGAAGTCCTTGGGAAGGGACTACTTTATCATCCTCCTCTGTCGTGGGATGGGGCTGCACAACCCAGGCACCATTTCTGGGCTGGGAAAGATAGGAGTTGGGAACACCTTATCCCCTGCCTGATCCCTCTTCACCTCCCCCAGCCACCACCAGCAGATCTGAGCTTAACCTCTGGTTCTAATTTAAGGAAGTTGTTAGAATACGTATTAGATGTATAGTGAGTGTTTTGGAGACCAAAGGAGACAGAAGCAGTGGGTTGCAGTGAGCGCACACAGATCCTAGTTCCAGCCCTGGAATTCTCCTGGTCCATCTCTCAACCTGCTGATGGCTGCAGTGTCCTTACCTAGAAATGTCACTGCTGTCCCTCCTGCCACTGCCACAGGTTTGCAATAGAAAGTGTTTTTGCATCCTTTGTATTTTGGCTTGTGATACTTATGTATTTTTCATTTTCCCACTTAAGTGTTGACTACAATGATGTTCTGGAAAACAGTACAGTTGGGTAAGTATTTAAACATTGTGAAATGTTAACTCGCTACTAACCAAATTCCTTGTATCCTCCAGAACTTAAATTTTGCTGCATACAAGTAATGACCTCAGGGATCTAGTAAGTATTCTGAATATTTTTATCATTTTAGTAACATTTGGATTCTTTTTCTGGTTTCTGTTGTATCTGTAACAAGGGCCTGCTTTAACCAGACTGACTCCATCTTGCTAATCAAAATTGGTTTCTTCCTTCTGCCCAATACTCTTTGTTTGAGATCTCTCTTAGGAACTCCAAGGACACTGGAGGCCAGCCTGAAGCATGTAACAAGGAAGGGAGTTCCACCCCAGCTAAAGACCGAAACTGCTTTCTGGAAGACCAAGCATTTTATTGTACCATGCACCCACCCCACCTTGCCCCCAGCCCATCACTCTGCCCCCAGTCCACCACCCCTCCCCTTGCCCAGCTAAAACTGTTTCTCCTGCCTCAAGACCAATCACTTGATAATATCCCCCCCAGCTAAAAATTAACCTGATCTATGTTTTGTATAGATAGCTACTAGCCCTACTGTTCCCCTTCCCCTATAAAAGCACCTGTAAATCGATTGGCTAGTTAAATATTCTTTCATGTCTCCCCAGTGTGGCCACACTGTAATAAATTTTCCTTTCTTCTTTATCATTGATTTTGTGTCTGTATTTGAATGGCAAAGGGTCGACTTGTTTCAGGTCCATGAAGCAGAGCAGAAGGCCCTGGTTTCCTATCCCTTAGTCAAAGTATGGAGTCAATGGTCACTACCAGTGGTGACAGAATGAGTGCTGCAGTCAGTCATACAATGATGTCTGTCTTTCCAAGATACAGATTTGAGTTGATTGCCTAAGTCTGCATTTCCTCTCATGATTTTTTTCTGTAGAAATGAAATCATTTTTGCATTCTCAGTCTCAGTTTTCAGCATAAACTTCTTTAGCTGTGATTGACTCTTGACATGTACCCAACATTGACCCTGTTTGAGGTTGTCTAACTGTTCTAAGCAAAATGACGGACTTTCAGTGAACCCTCTCTGGGATTCTTATGTGTTATAGACTGGGTTTTTCTTGGTGTTAATTGTTTTGTTGAAATAAGTGAACCTGAATGATGTTACTTTCTCATCATAACAGATGTGTCTGTAATAGAGATCTTTTTAACCTTTAGCAACCAGAATACCAGGTGATTTAGGCTAAGAGTAAATTTCTTATCCTTTTTCAGAACCACTTAATAAAGACCTCTGGTTTAATTGTTTTAAAGCATATTTAATGATATTCTGCATTATGAGATCAGCAGTTGGCATAATGGCCATGTTGCTGGACTCCCACATAGTCAACTGCAATTCGAGTCCCTGACTGGTGTCTTAAACTCACATCAGGGTGTGTGTGTGTGTGCCCAAGATCCTTAGAGGAGAATGGAGAAGAGATTGCTGCGTGGCCATCACCCCTGGTATGCGGGGTGATTTCTTGCTTTCTGTCTCTGTCTTTCTGGCGAGCACACATGTCCTATAGCAAAAACCTCTCAAAAATTATATTCTTCTGCATTGTGTTTTTTCTTTCTTTTTAAGTTTTGCTATAGGGTGCATGTGCTCACCGGAGTGAGAAAGTGAGAAATCACCTCCCCACATAGAACGTACCTACTGAAATCCCTTCTCTTCCAATCCCCTCTTGTGATGCTGGGCTCATGGACACATGCCTGGTGTGATTTTCAAGCCACGCAGCATCAAACCATGGTTAGTTATGTGGGAATCTAGCACCCTAACCACCATGCAACCTGCTGCCCACCGCTACACCCTGAGCATGTTTTTCAAGCCTCTGATTCAGTACTTGATCTGCACAGTTGGCCATGTGGAATCTAGCCTCCTTAACTTCCTTACCTTCCAGGCCTGCATTGTAAGGTTTTTGTTTGTTTGTTTTTAAGAATTATTTCATTTATTATTAAAATTTTTACCAGAAAGAGACAGGGAAAGTGAGAAAGCAGGCCTCCAGGTGTAGGATGTGGACTTTTTCTTCAAAGCAAACATCTCTAGAATAGAGGTTTTTTAACCTTTAGCAACCAGAATACCAGGTGATTTAGAATGGCTAAATTTCTTGTCAGCCATGTGAGAGTTCAGTGCCTTAACCACCATGCCACCTGCCAGCCCCCTACATTGTAAGTGTTTATATTTGTTCCTGCTTTTTTTTCAGGTCTAAGTCAATGGCTGATTGAGATTATTCATCACTGTTAAGGTGTATTTACGGAATGCACCTAGATAAGTGAATTCACTTGTGGTCCAGTTATATAGTAAATGAGTCTAAAGAAAATGTTGAGTCAATCACATTTCTAATAGCATTCAGGTATGCCCAAAATGATCCCATCTATAGGAAATCATTACATTGATAGCAATTTCTTAAAATTCAGGAAACAGTTCCCTGGAAAACATGTTGAAAGGCAAATCAAAACTCCAAAGTCGAATTTGAATTTCAGACACCGGGCCATGCTCTGGAGGTTCACATGTGTTCACAAATTTCTTCTTTTAATCCTTATTTCCTATCTTTTTTTAAATTTTTTTCAGTTTTCTTTTTAGGTTTTTGCCATAGGGCACATGTACTTACCAGAGAGAGAGAGGGGAAAGTGAGAAATCGCTCCCCTGGGGGGCGGGACTCAGGGACAGCCACCCCACCATCCCTTCTCCTCCTGGAATTTTGGGCATGCACACATGTGCACCCAGTGTGATTTTCAAGCTGCTTTGTCCAGGACTTGAACCTTGGCCGGCCATGTTGAGAGTCCAGCACCTTAACCACCATACCACCTGCTGGGCCCACTTAACCATTTCTAATTGGTGTTGCTTGTACTGTGAAAAGGGACAGAATTCATGAGGATCAGACCGTTTCTAGGCATCCTGGGATATTACGACCCCATAGCTTTTCTGTGCCACGTGTCCTTCCCCACAATGGCAAGAAAGGCGTAGTATAGTCTGAAATTCAGCTTTCTTGCTACTGGTTCACCTTCAAGGCCACTAAGGTGTTTGTGTGTGGCACTAATTCTTAGTTATATAACGACATAATGGTAGAGAAAGAATTGTTATGAATTTTTATACTGCAGAAGTGATTATTTTTAAATTCCAACCTAATTAATGCTGCCTTATGAAACATCCATTGTCTTAATTATTTTCATGAACATTATATTCTAATTAACTCACTTATAACAATATCATTTAGTCTCTAAAATGGTGTAGAAAGGAGTATGGGGGGGCACTTACTCATTTTCTTAGTGATTTGGGGCCCAGGGGTGTCACATCTGTAACAAAGTCATGTGAAGCTGACCGCCATGAAAGAGTTCCATGTCTGCATCCAGAGATTAGTCTGAGCACCCCATGTGTGAGAAATGTGGTTATGGGCCAGATAGTGGCACCATGATAAAATGAGATAGTGTGGAAAGCAATTCCAGATGCCAAGGTGTCTAGATCAAGTCTGGAGACCTGGATTCTCCAGGCACTTGTTTGCCCATGATCCTGGGCTGGTTAAAGATTAGGGGTGGGTCATGGGGTAAAGTCCCTATTGCAGCTTTTGTCTGTCTCTTTGAATAAGTGTAAAAAAAGTGGTTAAGGTGACAAATCACGGTGTCCTTTTTTTAAATAAGGAGAGTGTTTTTTCATTATAAATTGCTATATACTTGAAGTTTGTAGAGGAAATAATTGCCGTGCTTGTAGCTGGAGTGAAAAGTAACATTCCATTAATGGATACTCAGTTGATTAACCTTACTGGGAAACTGGTAAAAAAATGAAAATTGCCACTGCAAATCTGCAATGAATAATAATATCTAGAAGATGACAGCAAATGTCACAATCTGGATGTTGATGAAGTGGGAAGGGAAGGATTAGGGCAATGCCACAGTCAGAATGTAAATACCTGCTTGAAAGATGCCATCTCTGACAAAATCCAAGCCACAGCAGATAAGCAGGAAATCACTGTTTCTCAGTCATTTACTTGGAATCCAGCTATGTATTTGGAAACAGCAAATGTGTAGTAGAGAATGTTATTTTTGTTGTTTTTATAAGCTTGCCTTTAGAGAATTACACAAATACAACAGTGAGCCTAATACTGCCATCACATCAGTAAAGATTACATATGCATGGAGTCCGAGGAAATCTTAGCATCCCAGTTGAAGTACCAGGTTTGTGCCTGTATACATAGCCTAACTGGAAGCCCCTCTGTTCTCATCTGCCAAGTGGATGTAAACACCTCTTCGTCCAGGACTTGTGGTGAAAAGGAAAGGACAATGTATGTCAAGTCTCAGGCAGGTAGTAAGACTTAGTGATGGACAGGTAATGTTATTCTGATCCTCAAGACCCAACTGTCTGAGTCTACTGGGCCTTCCCTGGCCATGAAGCAGTGCTCAGGAAAGCCACTGGGTGGCGCAAGTGAAACCTAGGCAAGTGGAGAGGAAAGAAAGTAGAAGCCAGTGAGGGGTTAGAGGGAGTTGTTTCTAGTCTCCATAGAAAATCACACAAGTTCTCTCTGTTTTTGAACATTTCTTTTTATGTGTGGTTAGACTTCACACATTGTAATACCTGAGCTCAAACCAACTCAAAACTTTAATTATCATACATTGTTAACACCAGTTATTAAATAGTATTCTTTCTCAGCATCCTTTAGTCAGATTTTTATTTGGAATCTACTTGTAACTTTGATTCCTTGAAAAATCTAAAATTGGGGCCAGCAGGTGGCATAGTGATTAAGGTGCTATACTTCTATGTGGTCAACCACGGTTTGATTCTCAGACCTGGAGGCTTGAAACTCATGCCATGTGTATGTGTGTGCATGCCTCAAATTCCAAGAAAATAGAGAAGGGACTGTGGCATGGCCATCTCCTTTGGGAGGTGACCTCTCACTTTCTGTCTTTCTCGGTCTTTCTGGTGAGTGCCTGTACACCCTATAGCAAAAATGTCTTTAAAAAATACTACATAAAGTTAGAAGTCTAAAGCAATTTTGATCTCTAGCTGATCAGCAGACCTGGTGGGTCAGGTTTCTCAACTCCCTTGGACTTCTTTTCCTGGAGGACCACTGAATTGTCCTGCCTTCTAGACTGCACGGAGAGCCTCAGGAATCAGGAAGGAGTGGAATTCTCTCTTACCATGCAGAGCTAGTTTGGTGGCTCAGAGGTGATCTCATTGCATTGAGAAGTTCACC
This sequence comes from Tupaia belangeri chinensis, assembly GCF_000334495.1. Taxonomy (NCBI): domain Eukaryota; kingdom Metazoa; phylum Chordata; class Mammalia; order Scandentia; family Tupaiidae; genus Tupaia; species Tupaia belangeri. The sequence continues at coordinate 8,228,232 of NW_006159559.1, forward strand.
TTGAACCTTTAGGTAGTCCCTACTAAGTTTCATTCATCTTTTTTTTTTTTTAACTTCACTCTGCAATGATTGAATTTCAGGAGGACAATCCTACTCAGAAATATCTTTAAGAGAAATAAGTGAAAAATATCTTCTCTTCCTGAAGAAGAGTTGGTCTGGGTATAGGGGACCATACTGGTTTTTGTTAATTTGTGATTTTGTCTACGTTTTTTTTAAAGAGAATTTTGGCTATAGGGTGTGTATGCTCGCTGGAAAGACAGAGACAGACAAGGAGAAATCACCTCCCCCACACACCCCAGGGATTAGCCATGCTGCAATCTCCTCTCCTCCATTCTCCTCTTGGGTATGCATGCACATATGCTAGGCATGAGTTTCAAGCCACTGGTTCCAGGATTCAAACTGCAGTCAACTCTATGGGAGTCCAGTGATGTAACCATTATGCCATCTGCTGGTCCCTGTTTTTTTTTTGTTTTGTTTTGTTTTTTTTTTTTTGAGAGGTTTTCGCTATAGGGCGCGTGTGCTCGCCAGACAGACAGAGAGAGACATAGAGACAGAAAGCGAGAAATCACCCCCCAAGGGGGATGGTCACGCCGCAATCCCTTCTCCTCCATTCTCCTCTCGGGATCTTGGGCACGCACGCACACGTGCCCGGCGTGAGTTTTAAGCCACCGGGTCTAGGACGCGAACCGCGGTCGACTACGTGGGAGGCCAGCGACATAGCCATTACGCTAACTGCTGGTTCCCCTGCTGGTCCCTGTTTTGTGTTTACTTTTATTGAGGTTCATGTAGAGATTGTCAGTCTGGTACCATGCCAGTGGAGATGAGCAGTTTTTATTGGTTAGTAACTTGTTCCAAGGAATTATAAATTATGGATGAACAGAAGAAAAATAATCCTGCCTTTTGATTATGGTCACATGTTTTCTTTATTATTTCTTCAAAAGTCTTGATTTTTTTACAGCATCCTGTTCCTCAATTGTTATTTCCCTGGCTCTTTGGGCAGCAATGGCTTTAGATCCAGCTCTCTGAGCACTCAGGCAAAGTGAGTGTGAGTCAGGACCGACTAGCCCACACAGGTGTAGGTCAGGTTTGGTCACCCTGCATGTCCTCTGTCACCCCTTTCCCCCACTCTTTCATTATAGGAAGTAGAGTTTCCTTTTCAAAAATAAGGTTTTTATTTAAATTCTGGAAGACATATTTCTTCACCTGAGGAACTCTCTTGATGTAATTTTTCTGCACTTTTGGGGGCTCGTTTAGTTGTTATTTTGCTTTACGGGAAATGTTTTCTTCTGTTCATTTTCATGTGGAAACTCTTCCGTTCCTTTTCTAAGAGGCCACCATGTTTGCTGATTTCTAAGTGTCCTGAGCACAGTGGTTCCAGCATTCCATCTATCCCGCTGCTGGTTTTCTGTGCTTCCTTGTGGGGTGACACACCATACTGATTACTTAAGAGGTTGACCTCGGTTGAGTACCAGAGTTTCATTGCTATGACCCTGTGTTCAGGTGACAGACGTTGACCTCCCTGCCCACATGCCATATTTTGAGAAATATTGGTAATTAATACCTCAGTAGATGTCCATTTCTAAAATAGAGCCTCTGGGGTGAATTCTGGGTGGTGGGTTTCTAAGTTCTGTGTACTTAGCTGTGCCCAAGGGCACCCAGAGTCCTGCCATTAATTTAAATTTAATTTGCTCCCCTTCCAGTGTAAATTCCCATTGAGTTGGCCATCTTCATTCTGCAGAAACCCATTGGTGCTGTTTGTGGTGGGGGCATGACTTTCACTTTCAGAAGCGAGAATGCTCTTTGCATTTATAGCAGTTGTTTTCATTTTTCTATCAATCTTGGAAACCTAAAAGGGAGCCCTCCTAGCTATGAAAACACCCACAGGTGGGGGCTATTTTCTTGAGTTTATTTTCCTTAGCCATGGAAGCCACGTTTGAGGGAAGATTTCTTCACACCTACATTACAAAGCACTCAGAAGTGGACACCATGCTCTGCTTCATAAGTGGTCACCAAGGGGAGGGTTTTTGAGGGGTCTTGAGGAACCCTGTAGGGCTCTGAGTCACTCTGTCAGGGGAAACCACTGCTTGGGCCCCTTGAAGTTGCCTTCCAGGAGTGTTTTTATTTTTAATTTGCCAGAGGGTGCATGTGTTTTCTGGAGAGAAGTAGAGAGAAAACAAGAAAGCACCTCTATGGAGGATGTCACACCACAATCCCTTTTCTCTTTCTCCCTCCTTTTGGAATTCTGGGCACACAGGCACATGCAACACACTGAGTATGCGACTCAACACAGTCCATCATGTGGGATCCAGCCTCTTAACTGCCATGCTCCTGGCTGGGCCGAAGTACATTAAGATGTTTCTGCAAACTGTTGAGAAGAAAACCACTCTCCAGTTCTCTCCTGCAGATGTTTTGTGGCACATTGTTTCTGATAGATAGTAATCACACCCTCCCAAAGCATAAATATTTAAATGAACTATATCAACCAACCTGATTGTCTATGAACAGATGAATGGTTTGAAAAAGTGGCACATATGCACTATGGAATTCTACTTAGACATAAAAAAAACAATGAGACCCTGGCATTTGCTGGAAAGCGGGCAAATATAGAAGGTTTACTGCTTCCGAACCAAGCCAGGCTATGAAAGAGAGACATTGTATGGCAAGACATTTAAGGGACACAGAAATGGAGGACTATTGATGATAACATATATGATATCTTCAACTGAACGGGTGTGAAGTGTATTCATGTTAGGTAAATTCATTTTACAAACTGGAGATGTACAGTGATTGTATAAAATAAAACAAATAAGCTAAACCAAGAGTCTTGTAATTTTGGATTTCTTCCCATCAAAAGCACGCATGTTTATTTTGAACAAAGGAAATATGTCATTTTAATTTTTTTTAAACTTCTGTGTAAACAGGGATAATGTCCTTTTTAAGACTAACTACTTTCCTAATACTTCCTGGAGTAGAAGTGGAATCTAGAATGAGGTGTATTAAAAAGACTCTACCCTGACATTAGGCCTGCACCACCCTACACTCACACCCTGCCGCTCTGGCTCTTCTCCCTGCTACAGCCCAGAGGCTGCACTCAGCTGCTCTCCAAGAACCCCTGAGGCGCTGTGGCATCTCTTTTAAGGACTGGGCGAGGTAAGTTCCCTCACTGGCAGTGGGACCGCTGCAGGAAGGGTTGCATGCAGAGCTGCTGCCCTGGGCGCCAGGATTAGGAAGATTGCCCAGAAAGCTGCCTAGCCTGCTTTTGTACCTAAGACTGGGGGAGGCCCAGGCCCTTATAACCGCTGGGTTGCTTGGCGAGCTTCTGAGGGCGACATGCTGCAGGCGCCCTCAGCCTGAGCAAACGCAGCCCTGCAACACCGGGAGCTTCTTGGAAACTGAAGGGTTCTGTGGTGGAAAGGTTTGCGTGTTACCCAAATCTGAAGTGAAATTTCATCCCCAATGCAACCGTGTTACAGGGGCGTCCTTTAGGGCGCTCTTCTCCCTCAGGGTGTGACTTCACGGGTAGATTAGTGTCCTCCCAAATATGATTAAGGAAAAGACCAGTTTCCTTTTCTGTCCTTCCTTCACGCTAGGGGTCCTAGACTTCTCCCTTGGCTTTAAACTTCCCAGCCTCCAGAAACTGAGAAGTTTCTGTTTTTAATAAATTACTCCATCTCGGGCATTTTACCACAACAAGAATGGACTGAGACAAAGGGACAGCATCATTCAGGAGGGACAGAATTCCTGTCACCTTGGTAGGGATTGGAGTCTCCTGCACCTGAATATTGTTCATTGGGCATCCATGAGATTCCCAGGTTCCAGCCTTTGCTTCTTTAGACCTGTAAACACACCGAAATGTTATTCTAGCTTTTGTATATAAAGGCAAGACCCCGGCTTCTGATTCAAGAGCTGTGTGTGACACCCTCAAATCTTTAAGAGTGATCAAATAAACCAGTGGTTTTCAAACTTGGCTGCACATTAAACCCCCAGGAAATGTTTGGCATGTCACCGCGAGTGGAGTCCCAGACCACTTACCTCAGTGGGATGCAACCCTGACCAAGACTAACTTAAGAGTCCCCGGTGATTCCAATGTACAGGGAGGGGTAGAAAACACTCCTTTGGACTGCAGATGGCCCTCCCAGCACATTGCTTGGCTTTTCTCCATTTTTCAGCATAACCGTCTGTCTTTTCCAGGAGGTGGTGCTCTGAGGAGACAAAGGCAGAGTCCCGGATGGGTCCTCATCTGTGGGCACCTCTGTGTTGTTTCTGAACTGCTCCTTGGGCCGATGCAGCCCTGATCTCACAGCAGTGGCCGCATCTGTGATGCCCAATGTGGGGGAAGAGAGCGCTCTTTGTAGTCTGAGGAGTCCAAGTTTTCTAGATTTTGTTCCAGAAAGCACTACTTGTGTCCTGTGGCTGAAAGGCCCAGTGCTGACTGTGTGATGAACACCATCACTCACGACCCCTGTGAATCCAACACCTGTCCATACACCAGGGACAGATTCTTTTATGCTGAGAAGGAGCTGACCAGCACTACCCCTGAGCCTTGATGTTCTATTGAAAGTGAACAAAAAGTTTCCCAGAATATCAACAATAGAAAAGACCTCTCAGAGGGCCAGCAGGTGATGTGGTAGTTAAAGGCAATGCGAGATTCCACAGGGCTGACCTCAGTTTATGACCTGGACCTGGCCACTAGCTTTCTCGCTTTCCCTCCCTCTTTCTCTCTCTAGTCAAATTAAAAAGTAATAGTGACAAATGGAATTAAATAATTCTTCAAAAAGAAAAAAAGACCCCTCTATGACCAGGATGGATCTAGATAAGATTAAGATCCTCTCTTATCATGGCAGAAAACGGACAAAGCATTCTGTCCTCGCCAGGAGTACCCAAACAACAGCTGTCCTCGCTAACAGGACTGGCTGTGGCTCTGCGACACATGACAGCTTTAGGCTGTGGTCTGTTCTCCGTACAGAGAAGATAAGGAGATGTGCATTTATTGCATTATGCAGCTTCCTGACAGCTTCTGATGCAGGGCAAAGCCATGGTCTCTTAAACTTCTCCAGAGGTACCACACAAAAGCCCACATCTTTTATGAGTATTTTCTAGCACCCTCTCACTGAGGCGTCCTTATCATTTCCCAACTAGCCCAAGTTGCCTCGCTGCAGTTGTGTTCCTTGTGCTCTCTGCCTGGAGAGCACTGATAATAAATTATCTTATGTGTACATCTCAGGAACAGCATATAGAAAATATTCCACCTTGTTCTTGCATGTGCTAACTGGGGTTCTTTCTTTCTTATTATTTTTTTTTAATTTGTCAAAGGGCGTGTGTGCTTGCTAGAGAGAAAGAGAGGGACAAAGCACCCTTAAACAGTGGGTGGTCACACTGCAACCCCCTCATTTCCATTTCTCCATTCTTTGGGGTTTGGGGCACACTTGCCCTACCCACCAGGTGCATTCTGCAAGCCATTGTGTCTGGGATTCAAATGGCCATGTGGAATCCAGCTTCTTCAACCACCAGGCCTCAGATTGACCTTATTTCCTTTAAAAAAAATAATAATAATCTTAGGTTTATTTACTTATTTCTTGAGATACAGAGATAGAGACAGAGAGATAAAGCACCCCCAACAGAGTCTTCATGCCACAATCCAACCCCAGTTTCAGGCAGCCCAAATCACAGGTTAGTGTATGCAAGCCAAGCATGGTCAGGAGGTTCCAGGATGCAAAGCCAAGACCTTTTCCATGTATGTTCATCCAGTTCCTTTACCGCTGCACTGCCACCTGACCTCTGGGGTTCTTTAAAATTATATAACTCACACAGGGGTGGTGGGTTATAACTGAAGAGCTAGGGTTTATTTTCTCTTGGTCTGGGGAAGGCAAGCCGGCACATTGCTTACCTCCACAACTTTAGCTGGTAGCTAGGCTGGAGTTCTACCTCTGGCTTTGCTCTTTTCTGACTGCAGGAACTTGACTTAGTTATTAATATTTCTCATCTTCTTTAAAAGAAAAATAAGGAGGGGGGAGGGTGTTAGTATTTGAAGTTCAATCATCTTAGTTTGGAAATTACAAGTAAAAACCTCAAAGCCTGTTGACCACAGAGGTGTACTTTCATCCCTCCCACCTGTAAAATGTGGAGTGCAGAAGCTACACAGCACACAACCAAGCTCTGCCCTGGGTGGCCCTGTAGGACTTCACTCCAGCTGAATCTTCTCAGTCTGTGTGTAGCTGGTGACACCTTCATTCAGGTGTCAACTTGGGTCGGTAAGGGATACCCAGAGAGCTGGTAGATAATTATTTCTGGGTATGTTTGTGAGGGTATTTCTGGAAGACATCAACATTTGAATCAGTGCTAAAAATGATCTTCCTTCACCCAGAGAAACTGAGCACCATCCAATTACATGAGGACCCTACTAGAACAAAAAGGCAGATGAAAGGCAAAGGCCCTCTTTCTCTCTCTCTCTCTCTCTCCCCCTTTTTTTTTTGGAAAGGTTGTTGCTATAGGGCGCATGCGCTCACCAGACAAACAGAGAGATCAGAGAGATAGAAAGCGAGAAATCACCCCCCAGGGGAGATGGCCACGCCGCAATCCCTTCTCCTCCATTCTCCTCTCGGGATCTTGGGCACGCACGCACACGTGCTTGGCATGAGTTTTAAGCCACTGGGTCTGGGACGCGAACCGCGGTTGACTACATGGAAGTCCAGTGACATAGCCATTACGCTAACTGCTGGTCCTTCTCTCTCTTTCTACTGTAGCTGAGACACCCGTCTTCTCCTGGTCTTGGATATCAGAACTCCAGGATGTCCAACCTTAGGGTCTGGGGACTTGCACCCATGGCCCTCCAGGTTCTCAGGCCTTCTATTTCTAATTGAAATTTATATTATTAGGTTCCTTTCTAAGCGTTCAAACTCAGAGTGGTCAATGCCATTGACTCCTCTGGTTCCCAGTATTATTTTAATAGAGTGGTTTTTATTTATACAGAGCTTTACCATTCACAAAGCTTTGGTCATAAGTGATTTCAGTTGAGCACAGGACAACTGTGTGATGGATAAGGCAGTGTGATCTTTGTTTCACAGATTGGAGAGGAGAGGCTTAGAGTGACCTCTTACTGTGCTGGGATTCCAAGTCTCCAGGCTACTCACCATTTAACCCTGGCACCTCAGTCAAGTGAGATCATGTGGGTGAAAGAAAACTGACAGCTGTAATGTGCTATTCCACCAAAAGCTGTTCCTTATTTCCTCATAACCTTCCACAGTTAACAGAATTGACTCTCCCACGAAGATACTGACCTTTTTTTCTCTTTGGGGTATTGTAAATCTATTACCAGGTAAAGTTCATCATTAACATCAGTGGTGAGGTACATGTTAATGAGCAAAAAAGGAATGCTGCAGAAATTCAGATGGAATGAATTGATTAAAATAGCTCCACTGACTATGGTCTTCTGTAGAAAGTAAATGAGAAAAATCTGAAATATTTTTTAGAAGCATTGCAGAAACCTGGGGATTGTAGGTGGCATGGTAGTTAAGGTGCTGGATTCTCATATGGCTGACTGTGGTTCAAGTCCCAGACCTAGCTGGCTTTCTGACTTTCTCTCTTTCTCTGTATATGGTCAAATTAAAAATAATAGTAATAAATAATAAATTAAATTAAATATAAAAAAAACTATTTTGGAGAACTAAAAATAGAATCACCTCCAAATTCTAATACTTTAGAAGTTCTACAGGATTCTACATCCAATTCCAGGTAGCAAAAACAGTCACTTTAGGACCAGAACAATGTCAAAATCAGAATTCAGGTCTTCTGTTCTTAAAATTGATGTTTATTTTGGTCTTCTCAAAAAACAAACCTTTTCTATTTTTTTCTCCAAATAGATACAATCATTTTCTTTTCTCTTTCTCTCTCTGTTTGTGTGTGTGCATGTGTTTAAAGAATTATTTTATTTGACTTTTTATTTATTTATTTTAATTTGACCAGACAGGGCTAGAGTGAGAGAGAGAGGGAAAGTGAGAAAGCAAGCTGCCGGGTCTGGGACTCAATTCGCAGTCAACCATGTGGGAGCCCAATGCCCTTAACCACCACGCCCCCTGCCAGCCCCTCTTTTCTCTGTATTTTAACAGTAGGCCACACACTATGGGTCTTCCATCTCTGTTATGAGTTCCAGTGATTGTAGTTTTTTTCTTACTACTGTTGTGAATGAAGTGAAAAGTTTTTCAGTTTAAACTGGATAAAGTCTCAGGTCATGTGTATTTGGTGATGTCTGCTCAGGGTGCATTTTGGCTGCAAGTCAATGACTTTAGGATGATACAGAGATGAACATGGCCCCTGTGCAAGGACCACACACAAATACATGAAATGGTCCCTGTTTTCATACTATGTTACATGAAATAAGCCAGGTGCAGAGAGGGAAATACCACATTCTACCTAGTATGTGGAAATGAGAACATGGCCTTGCAGAGGTAGATGGATGAAGGTCAGCTACTGGAGGCTGCGGAGGCTGGGAGTGGGTAAGGAATAGAAGGATGATGGGGAACAGAAAGGAACTTGCATATAGAAAGAAAGGAGAACCATGGCTGGGGTGTGCTGCAGGGAGAACAGCATGGCCTCAACTTCTTGTGCATCTTTAACTAAAATAGAGTATTTCAATTGTTTCTAACACAAATAATGACCAATGTGTGAGATGAGGTATATGCCAATTACCCAGAATGAATTGTTGTACTCCCACAAATCAGTGCATGCTCAAAACAAAAAGACAAAGTCTGTGCAAGGAAATACATTTTCAGCTAATGCACTAAAGAAAGGAGTATTACCTTTTTTTCCTCATTATTATCCTGTTATGAACTCCTGCTATGCAAATAGATGATGATAAATATTACCACCATCCCACCTAAACTGAAATATCTTTATTCACATTTATTTATTTGGCTTTTTAAGGAAGAGGGTCATCCTTTCTATTTGGAGTATGTGCATGTTGGTAATGACTGCCATTGATGGAGCTGCTTCATATAAGAGAAGAAATGTGCTAAGCATTCTAAATATAGTATCTCAAATCCCCAGTAGTACAGGTTGAACATCCTTACTCAGAAATCCTGAAATCCAAAATGTTCAAAAATCCAAAAAGTTTTGAGTGCCAATATGATGACACAAGGGAAAAACTCTATACCAGACCTCATGTGATGGTTCACAGTCAAAACAAAATATTGTATAAAATTATCTTCGAGTCATATGTATAAGGTATATATAAAGCATATTTGATTTTCATGTTTAGAGTTGAGTCTCATCCCTAAGATATTTTATTATATAAATGCAATATTCCAAAATCTAAAGAAAAACATCAAAATAAAAAACACTTCTGCTCCCAGCATTTCAAATGAGAGATGCTGAATCTATTTTATCAACATATTTACAGTTGATGAATAGTTAACTGTGATAATAATAATCACTTATTCTTGCTTCTTTTCTTTTTGGTTTTGCCAGAGGGTGTGTGTGCTTGCTAGAGACTAAGAGAGAGAGAAAACACCCTCCGTGAAGCATAATTCTGCCACAATCCTTTCTCCTCCATCTCTCCCTCTTTCTGGGGCTTTGGGCACGCAAATGCACATACCTGTCAGGTTTCTCAAGATACAGAGTCTGGAACTCGAACTACGCAGTCGACCTTGTGAGATCCAGCTGCCTTAACCACTAGACCGCAAACTGGCTCTTTTGCTTTTTTTTTTAATATAATGCAGAAGGCAAAAGGGCTAGCAATGCTCTTTCCTTTCTATTTTCTTGTTTAACTGTCATGTTGGTCTTAGAAGGTATTTACTGCAGTCAGTCCTATTTTACAAGAAAGGAAATTGAGGGACAGAGATGAAGAAACTTGGCATGGTCTAACTCGTAGGTTGAGAAAATTGAGGTCCATGTCTTCCCATCGCAGCTAAAAATTGAGGGATGAGGAGACAAGTTAAGCACAAGTTTATCAAGCTAGACATATGTTCCACAGACAAAACAGGCCAGGACCCAGGGAGGCAAGCAGCCCTGACAGAGATACATTCCATGGACAGACACGCCAGGACTGGGGGAGGCAAGTTGACCTCACCTCCTTTTTGGGTCTTTTTTTATCTTGTTTTAGAGCCTTTTTCCATCTAATGTATGTATCCTTAGACCACCTCTGGCTTGTTAATTTTTCTTTTGGCTTGTTCCTCATTTTTATTTCTTTTAGGAGTCATGCTGTAGGGAGACCTTTCGATTCAAAATACAGACAGTCATAAAGTCCCTCCTTAAAGTTTCTTTGGGCTCCAGACTAGTTTCCTGATCTATATCTGCATATCTGCATATCCAAGGTTGTTATCCCTAGCAATTCCTAACACCCAGTAGTAAACATCGATGTCAGTATCCAAACCCATGTAGATTCATTGCCAAAGCCCTGCTTCCCAAGAGCAGGTTATCTGTGGATTTTGCCTAATTTTTCAAATAAACACTACTGGCATTGCAAAGTCTTTGAAAGCATAGCATGGCATAGGCTCTAGCATCTGACAGACCTGGCTTCAAACCCCAGCAAATTAGTTCAGCAGTAACTATCAAGACTATTCTCTTGCTTCTACAACAAGTTTTTCTTTGCAGCCAGTAGGACAGGAAGAAAAGGAACAAAAGCACCTGCACCTTTCCTGTAAGAGCCGGAATGACATTATTCCATCTCATTGGTCAGAACTTCATCTCACTCCTAGATCACAGGGGGGGGCGTTGAATCCAGACTTTATCCTGGAAAACTGTATATTTGACTAAAATTTACATATCTTTAATTAAAATATTTTTAATAAAGAAAGAAGGAAAGAATGGTTATTAGGACAACGACAACCAGGAGTCATTTCCTCCTTGAGCTTCACCACTCTGTGACTTTGGACAAATTGTTTACCCTCTGCAAGCCTCAGTTTGGTCCTTGGCAACAATGACGATAATAATATCATAAGCATATTGTTAGGACTTAGCTAATGCATAAAAGGAACTAACTCAGTGCCTGGCACATGGTAAGTGCTCAAAAAAAAAGTCGATTATTATTACTATCAAAAAGCAATTGTATAATTGAAGTAGTAAACTAGAATCTATTGAAATCTAATGAAATCTAGAATTAAATGAAATGAACTACATAGTAAATATACATTTAAATTATATTATCTGTATAACAGGGTAATTAGTATAGGTACTGTGGAATTGCTGAGCTTTCTCCTATCTGTATTTTAGAATCTAAATGGGGCATTAAAATGTGGTATTTGGAGCCAGCAATAGCATGGAGGTTAAGCTGGATCCAATATGGCCGACTGTAGGTTCAAGTCCCAGATCTGGTGGTTTGAAGATCACACTAGGCACATGTGCATATGTGCCTAAAGTCCCAAGAGGACACTAGAAGAGAAGAGACTGTGGTGTGACCATCCACCCCAAGGGGGTGATTTCTCATTTTCCCTCTCTCTGTCTCTCTCTTTGGTGAGCACACACACCTCATAGCAAAAACTTAAAAAAAAAATATGGTACTTGTGGATTCTTGGTCAACTGAAGTTCAATCTTCCCAGGTGGAAATGTGATCTCACTAAACCGTGGATGTGTGTGTATGTCCGTGTGTGTGTGTGTGTGTGTGTGTGTGTGTGTGTGTGTGTTTGGTATTAACCTAACACAGTGACCATTAGCCATTATTTTGCTGAACTTTAGGCTGCCTCCAATGATTTCTTTTTAAAAACAGAATTATTTTATTTAACTTTATTTATTTTAATTTGACCAGAGAGGGAACAAGAGAGAGAAAGTGAGAAAACAAGCTGCCAGATCCAGGACTCCAATCACAGTCGGCCATGTGGGAGTCCAGTGCCCTTAACCACCATGCCACCTGCTGGGCCCAGGCTGCCTCCAATTATTTCTAATGATAGAACATTTTTTTTTACTCTCTCCCAGCAGCACCTTTTTAGGACAGTGGCTACAACAGGCGTTATTACCGTCTACCCACTTCTTGTTCTCCTCTCTTTCCCAGAAGAGGTAAAAATTACGTTTCTGAATTCTGAACTTGGATGATGTCATGTGACTTACTCTGTTCAGTAAAATCTGAGAGAAGACGCTAGTAACATCTGAGCAGAACCATTTAAAAACCAGTATGTAATTCTACATATTTCCTTCTTCTTGTCAAGGTACCAGCTATGTTTCAGACGGTAGAGCCTTCATCAACATGAGTCTGTATGTGAGGATGACCTGGATCACAGCCTCCACCATCCCTGAAGTCATGTAATATAAGTTTGTAAGAATCTTTTGATAGAATATTTGAAGCCACTTAATTTTGAATGTCATTTGTTACTACAGCATTACCCAGTCTGAAAATAATACAATCTGTTTTTATATTCAATTAGGTCATTGAGAAAGTCATGACGTATTTTTTATATTTTTCTATGCATGACTTTCCCAATGACGCAGTAGTATGGTGTTCAGAGGGGAGAAAACTTGCATCACTTTTTCTAATCTATCTGGCAGGAGAATGGCCCTGGACCAACCTGAAAACCTAAGGAGAGAAATCCCTTGCATCTCTTTTTACTCTGTTACCCTCTTACCTTCACAGGTAGACAGCTGCACAGCACCCCAATCACTTCAGAGAAAAGGAGGCTCTGCCGTGAATGTGTTAAACTCATGGTTTAAAAAATGTAACATGTACTCAGATTGCAACAGTTTTAACTAGCTATAAGAGGACTTTATGGAAAAACAAAACTAAAGTATAAGTTTATTTTGATATAAAAAATTTGAAATCTATAGCAGTTTTTTCATAAGATACATTTTCCATAAGCTTTTAGAGAAACTCTTATATTATGTGTGTGTGTGTGTGTGTGTGTGTGTGTGTGTGTGTATGTTTGGAGACGTTTTTGCTATAAGGTGCGTGTACTCCCCAGAGAGACAGAAAGTGAGAAATCGCCCTCCAGGGGAGATGGCCACGCCACAATCCCTTCTCCTCCATTCTCTTTTTAAGATCTTGGGCATGCAAGCACATGCACCTGGCATGAGTTTAAGCCACAAGGTCCAGGACTTGAACCTCATTGACTACATGGGAATCCAGCAACATAGCCATTATGCCAACTGCTGGTCCCATATTATGTATATTTTTAAAAACAACTTTATTGAGGTACATGCTACATATTTAAACTCTACTCATTTTAAGTGTAAAATTCCATAATTGTCAGTAAATTCACCTCATTGTGAAACAACCAGCAAACTCATTCATTAGAATATTTTCATCACCAAGAAATTTTCTCTGTCCACTGGCCGTGAATCCCTATTTCCACTCTCAGTCCCAGGCAACCACTAATATACTTTTTGTCTCTATAGGTTTGCCCTTTCTGGACATTTAATATTAATGAAATCATACTATATATGATCCTTTGTGTCTGGCTTCTTTCATTTTACATAATGTTTTCGAGGTATACTATAGTTTGAATATGTCCAAAATACAAATCGTGTGTTGAGATTTGGTCCGTACTGTGATGGGATTAAGTGGGTAAAACTTAATCTGACCATGGTGCTGAAATATAGGGCCTTTGGGAGGGGACTAGGTCATCAGAGTGGGGCCCCATGATTGAATCCTGGTGGGCGTAAGGGGAGGGAGTGGGATAGGCATGGATACAGACACATGCTCTGTTTTTGCTCCATCTCACCAAATGACGTCCTGTGCTTCCTTAGGACTCTGCAAAGTCCCCACCTCAAGAAGACCCCACCAGATGCAGCCTCCTGACCTTAGACATCCAACATTCTGTAAGCTAAATAAACCTCTATTATTTATAAAACACCCAGTCTCAGAGACTCGGTAACAGGAGAATGCACTAAAACAAGAGCCATCCACAGTGTAGTTTGGTCAGTACATCTACCTATATTTCTGAAGAGGCAGGGCATGGTGGAGACAGCACAGACCTCTCAGTGCTGAATCCAACCACCTGGAAACTCTCGACATGTCAGTCCAATTGCTCCTCCCTCCCCCTAAAGACTAACAGTCTCTTTACCTAAAAATACAGATGGTCCCTTTCATTTTTCTTCAGCATCTTCTTCCCCAGGGCCTATATTGAAAGGTGACTATGACAAAAACAGTATCTCATTGTCCAGCGACAGAGTCAGGAGGAAACATCAGAAATCTCTCTGTGGCCATCTCCTCCCCTCCCACTCACCACGTCATCACCTCTGAAGACAGAACAGCCATGGGTGTCCATCTGGAACATTTCTATGTCCTTCCTTGGGCTAGTCTTCCCAAAGTACTAAGGAGCCCTGGGAGTAACTGCTCCAAAACAGGCAGCTAGAGGGGAACAGGAAGGGAGGAAAGAAGCAGGAGACCTCATAATTTAGCCAGAGAAATAACAAACACACTGAATTTACAGCCCAAACAGGCCTAGAGAGAAAAACAAAAACAAAAAATAGAAGGGGCCGATCGTGGCACAGTTTGGTTCTGAATTCACATGGGAAGGTCCCAGTTCGCATCCCAAGGCCTGAACCTACTGGATATCTGCATACATTGCACACGTACATGTGGTCTGAGCTGGTTGAGGCTGGAGAGGATCACAGCATAAGGACCCTGTTGGGGATGCTCACTCTTTCTCTCTCTCCCTATCTCTTTCTCTGTGAAGTAACAAACAGAAAAAAAAAGAAAAAAAAAGTTAAAATATAGATACATGTACATAAAGCTTTTTATTTCCTTACCTTTAACTTGACATTTATAGCTGATCTCATATTGTATTAAATATTTATTCTACTGTAAGATAAGAAAACGTCCTGATACTGCATAATCTGGCTGAGAAAATTTCCATAAGGAGATGACACTGACATGCCCTATTCCATTGGTCTTCAGCCCTGTCTATACATCAAAGTCGTCTAGGGAGCTCTTTAAAAAATATGCACATGGGGCCAGCAAGTGGCATGATGGTTAAGGCATTGGATTCCCACATGAAAGAGCATGGTTTGAATCCCAGAGCTAGTAACTTGAAAATCATATTGGGTGTATGCATGCATGTGCCCCAAATCCTGAGAGGATAATGTAAGAGAAGGGTTTGTGTCAGCCATCCCCGTTGGGGGCTGATTTCTCACTTACCCTCTAGCTTTGTCTCTCTCCAACACACATGCTGTATGGTCAAAAAAATAAAACCCAAAAAACATCCAGATCACATCCCAACTGTATTATTTCCTTATACCTGCTGCAACAAATGACAAAAAAAAAAAAAACTTGTTGGCTTAGGATACAATAGAGTTTAAAATGGCTACTAATGGGGACTGGTAGGTGGCATGGTGGTTAAAGGCACTGGATTCCCACATGGCCAACCACAGTCTAAGTCCTGGGCCTGGTTGTTTGCTTTTTCACTTTCCCTCTCTCTCTCTGTTAGCAAACTGGAAAATACTACTACTACTAATAATAAATAAAGTTAAATAAAATAATTCTTTCAGAAAAAGGCTACTAATGATCACTTAAAATTATATATTAGCTGACAAAAATTTATAGACTTTTGGGACCAGGAGTTGGCATGGTAGTTAAGGAGCTGGACTCCCACATGTTCAACAGTAGTTCAAGTGCCAGACCCAGTGGCTTTAAAATCACACTGGGCATGTGTGTGTGTGTGTGTGTGTGTGTGAATGCCCAAAAATCTTGAGAAGAGAATGGAGAAGGGATTGCAGCATAGCCATGCTCCCTGGGGGCAATTTCTCACTTTCCTTCTCGCTATTTTTCTATCTCTGGCAAGTGCACACACTCTTTGACAAAAACCTTAACAAATTTTTTTTTTTAAATCCAGCACGTGGCAGGAGCAGAGGCGTGGGACTCAGTCTCATCTAGTGTCTGGTTACTGGCAGTTTCCACTTTCACTGCTTTTTGAAATGGCTCAGTTATGGTCATCTTGTATCTGGCTACCTGCCAAGGTATGAGCAGCACCAATCTTAGAAAGTGGTAGGAAAGCTGAGTCACGGGAAACAGTTTATGAAGACATGTGGAACTCCAGGGTCTTGGCAAACTCACTGAAGTGCCAATATGAGTCTGGGGTTTTAACTTGCCTTCCAGCATCTTCTGGGACAAGTATTTGCCAATCAAGAAATTTGTTACCAGTGTATAATTTTTGCCACACCCCCACATGACAAAAATGAAATATCATGTAATTCATATTTATTTAAGCCTATAACCACAGTGAACAGAACACGGCATTACTTCTCATATGAAAAACAAAGACATCAATACTTTTTTAAATTGTAAATGTTCTTAATAGGAATTCTACCTAAAATAATTTGCTTATACTTTGGAAAACATAATACTTGAGGAGTTCCTTCTGGAAACTTTATCTTGACATCCCTTTCCTTATTTGGACCTTAGCTTCGGGGACCAGCAGTTAGAGTTCAGTGACTGTGTCGCTGAACTCCCGTGTAGTTGACTGCGTTTCGAGTCCTGGACCTGGGGTTTAAACTCACACCGGGCGCATGTGCATGTGTGCCCAAGATCCCAGAAGGAGAATGGAGGAGAAGGGATTACAGCGTGGCCTTCCCCCCTGGGGGGTGGTTACTCGCTTTCTGTCTCTCTCTGTCTTTCTGGCGAGCACACGTGCCCTGTAGCAAAAACCTCTCAAAAAAAATAATAAATAAAAGTAACTTAGCTTCCATTCTAACGGGTGTCCTTGTCTCATAAAGGGATTACCAGGCGTCTGTAGTGAGGATGCCTCATTAGTAGAGAATGATCTCAATTTAGCTAGTTTAAAAAAAAAATAAAAGAACAGAGACCAAAAACGTCTTACAATGCAGAACAGTATATAAAAAGTTTCTAAAAAATAAAACCAGACATCTTATAAAGCGGTTTTTTGAGTTATCCAATTTCTTCTCAGGCTAGAAGAACAATAGTAATTCTCATTACTGCAGGTTAGAAACTTCCATTAGTGTGGCAGTTGCTGTGATGAAAAAGTAAAATCTTTCAAGTTTTTCAAGTTCATTTATTTGAACAAAACAATATATATATCAGGAAAAGCAACCCAATCTCCAACACAAAGTCCCAGATAGTACTCTTTGCAGGGCAATAATTTTAGCTTGGCTAGCTAGCCTGTTTCAAAGCGGCTCATTGAAGAGTATAATATTAAGAATTCGTTACATTCATCAAAAAGGCTTTGCCTAAACTAGGACTGAGAATTTCAAAACCGTTAGTTGGATTTCATGTTTAGAGATAAAAACAAGATGGGGAATACAGACTGCGATGAATGCAGGTCTGTATGTTGGGGAGACAAACATCAATGTATGACTGATACTCAGCACTCACACTGTCTTCCTGGTAGTTACCAGATTCTTCTGTCCACGCATAACTTAATGGATGCAGTATAAACAGATTGAAAACAGATTCAAACATTATCGAAATCATAAAGAGACATAAAGAATACTTACTGGATCCCTGATGTCATGAAATGCATGCGTTGAAATAAAAATTTTGAAGGACAGAAGGAATAGAACATTGGATTGAAACTCCTTAATACCCAACTACGTAGCCGCCTGTGCTGCTTTTCAAGATGATGTTGCAGTCAACACTGGATTACGTGGAATACTGGAAAGAGGTAAAGTATAATAGAATCCAAGTGTGAAGGATGCGATTACAATTTCTACTGCACACCCTGGTGGAAGTATAAGGACCTCCGTGCACTTTGCAGGCAAGGACTCGGCAGTCCCCAGCAGGCTGAGCCATGTATCCAGGCTCCCACATGAAGCTGGTGATTTCCAGGGCTAGAACTAGAACCCCTGAGACTTTGCTTCAGTTTTCTGTTCCTGCCTCCCTTCAGGGTCAAAACTGTGCTCACTATACACATGTGTGTCATTCTAATAATTTCCTTCAAATAGGGTGTGGGACACAGATAGGGTTTATTATCTGTTGATGAGGATGTGTATAATAGTCTCAACTGGGATAGACCGAGGTGTGAATCATGCCGGGTAAAGTCTCTACACAATCTAAATGATGTATAGCGATTTAATGTATGAATAAAAAAAATAGGGTGGGCTAGAAATCACACCTGGGCCTCCCATGTGGTCACAGTCTGTGGGACAGCCGTGTCTTCAGCACCACTACAGCTTCACTCAGATGAATACTTTTATCACTGTTATGTGGTCCAAGGCAGAGGTTCCCACATGTTTCTGTATATTGAAATCACATAAGGAGCATAAAAAAATACTGATGTCTGTGTTAAATACAATTTATGGAAGTCGTTGGTTTGAACTGAGTGGCTATAGACCAAACCAGAGTTACTTACCTGGAAGATCCTCACCACTAAGCTGAAACTAGGTTATTTATCTGATCTTCCAAGAAATCAGGAGAGTGAGAAATAAGAGCCAACCCCCAAACAAGACAGTGTTGGCTCGCATAATAAGGATGCCCCTTCTGCTATAACATTATAAGAAATGCAACTTTGCAATGAACAATTCAATTTTGTTCTGTTTCTGCCTTCCTCAGGCCTTCTCTGTCTATAAAGCATTACACACATTTAAAAAAGAAATCTTATGTGGCCCAGCAGGTGGCATAGTGGTTAAGGCTCTGGACTCCCACATGGCTGACCATCGTTCAAATCTTGGACCCAGGAGTTTGAAACTCAAGCCAGACACATGTGTGTATGTACCCCAAATCCCAAGAGAAGAGGTTGCAACATGGCCATCCTAGGGTGGCAGGGGAATGGCTATTTCTCACTTTACCTCTCATTGTCTCTCTCGGGCAAGTGCATGTACCCTGTAGCAAAAACCTAAAAGAAAAAGAAAAAAAATAAATAAACAGACTCAATGGCTTGAAACTCACGCTAGGTTCGTGTGTGTACATGCCCCAAATCCTGAGAGAATGGAAGAAAAGGGATTGTGGCTTGGCCATCTCCCTCTGGGGGGGAGGGTGATTTCTTGCATTGGGTCTGTCTCTCTGTCTCTGTCTCTCTGGTGTGTACATGCACCCTAGAGCAAAAATCTCTCTCAAAAAAAAAAAAAAAAAGGCTTGTGTGTTGGTTGATTGTTATAGGGTGCAGTGCAGAAAGTGGGGAGTGAGAAAGCACTTCTCAGGGGAATGGCCACTTCACAATCCCCTATCTTCCATTCTTCTCTCCCAATTTTGGCCACGCATGTGCATGCACTCAACACATCCCCGGTCCAGAATTCAAACGCAGTTGACCATGTGAGATTCAGCTGCCTTAAAGACCACACAACCAGCTGGTCCCTGACCGTGCATTTTATTTTTTAGAATGAAATGTTATAGAATTGCAAATAAAAGCCAATTAAGTTCTTTAAAGTTGTTGTCATTTTTTCTTTTGACATCTGAAATCCCATCCTATGGAGTTAAATGGTCTGTGGTAACAGCTAAGTGGCTGTAAATTTCAACAACTCCCTAGGCAATTTACTGTGCAGCCATGTTGGGGGACCACTGGTTTAATGCACCTTTCTTATGAGTTTGAGAGATCACGAGGCTGTGGAATAGGACGAAAGTTATGGTCTCTCATTTCAGGCACTTTCAAATATGAAACCTGGCAGAGCATGTCAGAGGATTAGAGATCCCAAGAAGCTAATGAGGGAACCGTGGGGACCTTGTAGTGGGTGAAAAATCCACAAGAGGTAGGAGTACCCAATTCTAATCAGTATGGCGGCGCCCTCTGTCCCGTCCAAAATAGTACTGCCCCTTTGTCCAAAATGGTAGCTATTGGTGTGTGCTATAAAAACAAAACAAAACTGAGTAATTTATAAAGAACTGGAGGCTGGCTAGTCCAAGATCAAGGGGGAGGTCTAGGCATGCTCACTTAGTGGCAGGGCAAGAGTGCAAGAGACTAAACTAAACTTCCTCCCCCAAGGCCCTTTTTACAAGGACACTGATCCTTTTAGGGAGGGGGGTCCTCCATTCCTCGGGCAGAACCACTTCCTAAAGGCACTTTTTCTTCATTTATTTTTTTTTTAATTTTACCTTCAATCACTGTGTATTACAGCATGTCAAATGAGTTTTCCCATCATAAATACACTACGTATGGTCCAGTCAAAGACATTACCATTCTCAGTATAATCAACCGATTTTTTTTTTCCATTTGGGGTCCCTTAAAAGTTTTCTTTCTTTCTTCTTCCCCGATTCTCTCCGTCTCACCCTCCGCTATTTCCCACCCTCCTCCCCTGGTGTCTCCAGTATCACCTTTGCTCACCATGGTTTTATAGCATTCAGTTACTGTTGCCCTGGGATTAAGTTTGCACGAGTTGGTTTTTGTTTCCTGTTTTTGAGAGGCTTTGGCAACATGGCACATGCACTTGCCAGGAGAGACAGAAAGTGAGAAATCACCCGGTGGAGGATGGCGACGCTGCCATCCCTTCTCCTCCACTCTGTTTTTAGGATTTTGGGCACCCACGCACACGCGCCCATGGGAGTTTAAGCCTCCCGTCGGGACTCACCGTGTGGACTACCTGAGAGTCCAGCGACATAACAGTTACGTAGTCTGTTGGTCCCTCCACCTGAGTTTTGGGAGGGACACAAACATTCAAAGCGCTTCACCACTGGAGGGCACCAGCCATCACAAAGCCAAGCCGTTTGCGCTTCCAGATGCACTAAGGG
>NW_006159559.1:8257624-8283360 GCF_000334495.1 Tupaia belangeri chinensis
GGGGCCAGCAAGTGGCATGATGGTTAAGGCATTGGATTCCCACATGAAAGAGCATGGTTTGAATCCCAGAGCTAGTAACTTGAAAATCATATTGGGTGTATGCATGCATGTGCCCCAAATCCTGAGAGGATAATGTAAGAGAAGGGTTTGTGTCAGCCATCCCCGTTGGGGGCTGATTTCTCACTTACCCTCTAGCTTTGTCTCTCTCCAACACACATGCTGTATGGTCAAAAAAATAAAACCCAAAAAACATCCAGATCACATCCCAACTGAATTATTTCCTATAAAGTTAAATAAAATAATTCTTTCAGAAAAAGGCTACTAATGATCACTTAAAATTATATATTAGCTGACAAAAATTTATAGACTTTTGGGACCAGGAGTTGGCATGGTAGTTAAGGAGCTGGACTCCCACATGTTCAACAGTAGTTCAAGTGCTAGACCCAGTGGCTTTAAAATCACACTGGGCATGTGTGTGTGTGTGTGTGTGTGTGTGTGAATGCCCAAAAATCTTGAGAAGAGAATGGAGAAGGGATTGCAGCATAGCCATGCTCCCTGGGGGCAATTTCTCACTTTCCTTCTCGCTATTTTTCTATCTCTGGCAAGTGCACACACTCTTTGACAAAAACCTTAACAAATTTTTTTTTTTAAATCCAGCACGTGGCAGGAGCAGAGGCGTGGGACTCAGTCTCATCTAGTGTCTGGTTACTGGCAGTTTCCACTTTCACTGCTTTTTGAAATGGCTCAGTTATGGTCATCTTGTATCTGGCTACCTGCCAAGGTATGAGCAGCACCAATCTTAGAAAGTGGTAGGAAAGCTGAGTCACGGGAAACAGTTTATGAAGACATGTGGAACTCCAGGGTCTTGGCAAACTCACTGAAGTGCCAATATGAGTCTGGGGTTTTAACTTGCCTTCCAGCATCTTCTGGGACAAGTATTTGCCAATCAAGAAATTTGTTACCAGTGTATAATTTTTGCCACACCCCCACATGACAAAAATGAAATATCATGTAATTCATATTTATTTAAGCCTATAACCACAGTGAACAGAACACGGCATTACTTCTCATATGAAAAACAAAGACATCAATACTTTTTTAAATTGTAAATGTTCTTAATAGGAATTCTACCTAAAATAATTTGCTTATACTTTGGAAAACATAATACTTGAGGAGTTCCTTCTGGAAACTTTATCTTGACATCCCTTTCCTTATTTGGACCTTAGCTTCGGGGACCAGCAGTTAGAGTTCAGTGACTGTGTCGCTGAACTCCCGTGTAGTTGACTGCGTTTCGAGTCCTGGACCTGGGGTTTAAACTCACACCGGGCGCATGTGCATGTGTGCCCAAGATCCCAGAAGGAGAATGGAGGAGAAGGGATTACAGCGTGGCCTTCCCCCCTGGGGGGTGGTTACTCGCTTTCTGTCTCTCTCTGTCTTTCTGGCGAGCACACGTGCCCTGTAGCAAAAACCTCTCAAAAAAAATAATAAATAAAAGTAACTTAGCTTCCATTCTAACGGGTATCCTTGTCTCATAAAGGGATTACCAGGCGTCTGTAGTGAGGATGCCTCATTAGTAGAGAATGATCTCAATTTAGCTAGTTTAAAAAAAAAATAAAAGAACAGAGACCAAAAACGTCTTACAATGCAGAACAGTATATAAAAAGTTTCTAAAAAATAAAACCAGACATCTTATAAAGCGGTTTTTTGAGTTATCCAATTTCTTCTCAGGCTAGAAGAACAATAGTAATTCTCATTACTGCAGGTTAGAAACTTCCATTAGTGTGGCAGTTGCTGTGATGAAAAAGTAAAATCTTTCAAGTTTTTCAAGTTCATTTATTTGAACAAAACAATATATATCAGGAAAAGCAACCCAATCTCCAACACAAAGTCCCAGATAGTACTCTTTGCAGGGCAATAATTTTAGCTTGGCTAGCTAGCCTGTTTCAAAGCGGCTCATTGAAGAGTATAATATTAAGAATTCGTTACATTCATCAAAAAGGCTTTGCCTAAACTAGGACTGAGAATTTCAAAACCGTTAGTTGGATTTCATGTTTAGAGATAAAAACAAGATGGGGAATACAGACTGCGATGAATGCAGGTCTGTATGTTGGGGAGACAAACATCAATGTATGACTGATACTCAGCACTCACACTGTCTTCCTGGTAGTTACCAGATTCTTCTGTCCACGCATAACTTAATGGATGCAGTATAAACAGATTGAAAACAGATTCAAACATTATCGAAATCATAAAGAGACATAAAGAATACTTACTGGATCCCTGATGTCATGAAATGCATGCGTTGAAATAAAAATTTTGAAGGACAGAAGGAATAGAACATTGGATTGAAACTCCTTAATACCCAACTACGTAGCCGCCTGTGCTGCTTTTCAAGATGATGTTGCAGTCAACACTGGATTACGTGGAATACTGGAAAGAGGTAAAGTATAATAGAATCCAAGTGTGAAGGATGCGATTACAATTTCTACTGCACACCCTGGTGGAAGTATAAGGACCTCCGTGCACTTTGCAGGCAAGGACTCGGCAGTCCCCAGCAGGCTGAGCCATGTATCCAGGCTCCCACATGAAGCTGGTGATTTCCAGGGCTAGAACTAGAACCCCTGAGACTTTGCTTCAGTTTTCTGTTCCTGCCTCCCTTCAGGGTCAAAACTGTGCTCACTATACACATGTGTGTCATTCTAATAATTTCCTTCAAATAGGGTGTGGGACACAGATAGGGTTTATTATCTGTTGATGAGGATGTGTATAATAGTCTCAACTGGGATAGACCGAGGTGTGAATCATGCCGGGTAAAGTCTCTACACAATCTAAATGATGCCTGTGCTGCTTTTCAAGATGATGTTGCAGTCAACACTGGATTACGTGGAATACTGGAAAGAGGTAAAGTATAATAGAATCCAAGTGTGAAGGATGCGATTACAATTTCTACTGCACACCCTGGTGGAAGTATAAGGACCTCCGTGCACTTTGCAGGCAAGGACTCGGCAGTCCCCAGCAGGCTGAGCCATGTATCCAGGCTCCCACATGAAGCTGGTGATTTCCAGGGCTAGAACTAGAACCCCTGAGACTTTGCTTCAGTTTTCTGTTCCTGCCTCCCTTCAGGGTCAAAACTGTGCTCACTATACACATGTGTGTCATTCTAATAATTTCCTTCAAATAGGGTGTGGGACACAGATAGGGTTTATTATCTGTTGATGAGGATGTGTATAATAGTCTCAACTGGGATAGACCGAGGTGTGAATCATGCCGGGTAAAGTCTCTACACAATCTAAATGATGTATAGCGATTTAATGTATGAATAAAAAAAATAGGGTGGGCTAGAAATCACACCTGGGCCTCCCATGTGGTCACAGTCTGTGGGACAGCCGTGTCTTCAGCACCACTACAGCTTCACTCAGATGAATACTTTTATCACTGTTATGTGGTCCAAGGCAGAGGTTCCCACATGTTTCTGTATATTGAAATCACATAAGGAGCATAAAAAAATACTGATGTCTGTGTTAAATACAATTTATGGAAGTCGTTGGTTTGAACTGAGTGGCTATAGACCAAACCAGAGTTACTTACCTGGAAGATCCTCACCACTAAGCTGAAACTAGGTTATTTATCTGATCTTCCAAGAAATCAGGAGAGTGAGAAATAAGAGCCAACCCCCAAACAAGACAGTGTTGGCTCGCATAATAAGGATGCCCCTTCTGCTATAACATTATAAGAAATGCAACTTTGCAATGAACAATTCAATTTTGTTCTGTTTCTGCCTTCCTCAGGCCTTCTCTGTCTATAAAGCATTACACACATTTAAAAAAGAAATCTTATGTGGCCCAGCAGGTGGCATAGTGGTTAAGGCTCTGGACTCCCACATGGCTGACCATCGTTCAAATCTTGGACCCAGGAGTTTGAAACTCAAGCCAGACACATGTGTGTATGTACCCCAAATCCCAAGAGAAGAGGTTGCAACATGGCCATCCTAGGGTGGCAGGGGAATGGCTATTTCTCACTTTACCTCTCATTGTCTCTCTCGGGCAAGTGCATGTACCCTGTAGCAAAAACCTAAAAGAAAAAGAAAAAAAATAAATAAACAGACTCAATGGCTTGAAACTCACGCTAGGTTCGTGTGTGTACATCCCCCAAATCCTGAGAGAATGGAAGTGGGATTGTGGCTTGGCCATCTCCCTCTGGGGGGGAGGGTGATTTCTTGCATTGGGTCTGTCTCTCTGTCTCTTTCTCTCTGTTGTGTACATGCACCCTAGAGCAAAAATCTCTCTCAAAAAAAAAAAAAAAAAGGCTTGTGTGTTGGTTGATTGTTATAGGGTGCAGTGCAGAAAGTGGGGAGTGAGAAAGCACTTCTCAGGGGAATGGCCACTTCACAATCCCCTATCTTCCATTCTTCTCTCCCAATTTTGGCCACGCATGTGCATGCACTCAACACATCCCCGGTCCAGAATTCAAACGCAGTTGACCATGTGAGATTCAGCTGCCTTAAAGACCACACAACCAGCTGGTCCCTGACCGTGCATTTTATTTTTTAGAATGAAATGTTATAGAATTGCAAATAAAAGCCAATTAAGTTCTTTAAAGTTGTTGTCATTTTTTCTTTTGACATCTGAAATCCCATCCTATGGAGTTAAATGGTCTGTGGTAACAGCTAAGTGGCTGTAAATTTCAACAACTCCCTAGGCAATTTACTGTGCAGCCATGTTGGGGGACCACTGGTTTAATGCACCTTTCTTATGAGTTTGAGAGATCACGAGGCTGTGGAATAGGACGAAAGTTATGGTCTCTCATTTCAGGCACTTTCAAATATGAAACCTGGCAGAGCATGTCAGAGGATTAGAGATCCCAAGAAGCTAATGAGGGAACCGTGGGGACCTTGTAGTGGGTGAAAAATCCACAAGAGGTAGGAGTACCCAATTCTAATCAGTATGGCGGCGCCCTCTGTCCCGTCCAAAATAGTACTGCCCCTTTGTCCAAAATGGTAGCTATTGGTGTGTGCTATAAAAACAAAACAAAACTGAGTAATTTATAAAGAACCGCAATGTGTTTCTCTGGAGGCTGGCTAGTCCAAGATCAAGGGGGAGGTCTAGGCATGCTCACTTAGTGGCAGGGCAAGAGTGCAAGAGACTAAACTAAACTTCCTCCCCCAAGGCCCTTTTTACAAGGACACTGATCCTTTTAGGGAGGGGGGTCCTCCATTCCTCGGGCAGAACCACTTCCTAAAGGCACTTTTTCTTCATTTATTTTTTTTTTAATTTTACCTTCAATCACTGTGTATTACAGCATGTCAAATGAGTTTTCCCATCATAAATACACTACGTATGGTCCAGTCAAAGACATTACCATTCTCAGTATAATCAACCGATTTTTTTTTTCCATTTGGGGTCCCTTAAAAGTTTTCTTTCTTTCTTCTTCCCCGATTCTCTCCGTCTCACCCTCCGCTATTTCCCACCCTCCTCCCCTGGTGTCTCCAGTATCACCTTTGCTCACCATGGTTTTATAGCATTCAGTTACTGTTGCCCTGGGATTAAGTTTGCACGAGTTGGTTTTTGTTTCCTGTTTTTGAGAGGCTTTGGCAACATGGCACATGCACTTGCCAGGAGAGACAGAAAGTGAGAAATCACCCGGTGGAGGATGGCGACGCTGCCATCCCTTCTCCTCCACTCTGTTTTTAGGATTTTGGGCACCCACGCACACGCGCCCATGGGAGTTTAAGCCTCCCGTCGGGACTCACCGTGTGGACTACCTGAGAGTCCAGCGACATAACAGTTACGTAGTCTGTTGGTCCCTCCACCTGAGTTTTGGGAGGGACACAAACATTCAAAGCGCTTCACCACTGGAGGGCACCAGCCATCACAAAGCCAAGCCGTTTGCGCTTCCAGATGCACTAAGGGCCGCACCAAGGGCACGAGGTCCTTGAAGTCGCTAACTCGCCTGTGTCCCCACCACCACGTACAAAAGCGTGCCTGCCTTCCTCCCTCCTCCTGCTCAATAATCTGGACCAACATTTTCCCGCTGGGCTGCGCAACGCTGATCAGTGAAGGGAGTTCCTCCCGCAAGTGCCTTGAGCGCCATTCCAGCAGCTGCGACACAGGGGTCGCAGAGGGCAAAGGAGTGCAGCTCCAGGGGAACGGGATCCAGGAGGAGGAAGGACTGGGCAGTACGGGCAGACAAGCCCACCGTCCCTGCGTGCAGGACAGGTTGTGCTCTCCCATACTTATCGCGGGAATCTCTGCTCCTGCATCCTCCCAGGCGGGCAGAGGGTTCGACACCCCCCAGGTCATCCAGGTCTGGGATGCAACAACGCCCTTCCAACGCGGAGCCTAGGGAAGTGATCCGCCCAGACCGCAACCGCCCCCGTCGGCCGCTGACAGCTGTACTTGGATGGGCCTGGCGGACTAACCAGGCTGTTCCAAGGTAAGGCAGAGTGCTGGGGTGGGAGAAAGGACTGCCTCAGGCCGGGAGTTCTGATTTCTTCAACCGGCCTGTCTGGGTTGGACCAAGTGACTTCACACCTGTGAGGTGTAGTTCCTCGTCTGCACGCGAGGATGGCAGCACAGCCAGTGTTCGTTGCTGTGAGGACTGGTGGGCGAGCTAGAACTGCTTCCGGAGCTCTAAGGAACTGTGCAGGATCGGGCCCAGCCCTGGCCCCCAGGCTCTGCCCGGTTTACTGCCCATACTGACTTTGCCACAAATTCTACCTCCATTTAGGGTTTTGTTCTGCTTCCATCTTTATTTTTCTTTAGTTTATTATTTTTTAAAGGTTTTTGCTATGGGGCACATGCGCTTGGCCAGAGAGAGACAGAGAGAGGGAAAGTGAGAAATCACCACCATCCCCCCCCACCCCAAGGGGGGAATGGCCATTCCGCAATCCCTTCTCTTCTCTTCTCCTCCTGGGATTTTTAGTGTGCAGGTAGGCATGATTTTCAAGCCCCGAAGTTTGGGTCTTGAACCACAGTTGGCCATGTGGGTGTCCAGCACGGTAACCACCACACCACCTACTGACCCCTAGGTCCATCTCAAGAGAGGTACTTCCTTTTGCTCATACAGCTGGAGAAAATTTCATCAAAATCCATTCAGCAACCTCCATCTCATTGTCACCCCTAGCTCCGACTTTGACTTCTCCTTCACATCCTTCCTACCCTGAGCAGCCTCCTCCCATCTATTCTTATCCAGGAGCCCTAGAGAGAATGTCCCCTACAGTTAATCCTTTAAGTGAGAAAAATAATCTTTTGACTGAGTGAGAAAAAGAGAGTATTCAGTGCAATTTTACAATACCTTTTTTTCAACTTTATTTATTTATTTATTTTAATTTGACCAGAGAGAGACAGGGTAAGAGAGGAAGAGACATGGAAAGTGACAAAGCAAGCCACCAGGTCCAGGACTCAAACCACAGTCATTCATGTGGGAGTGCAGCGCCCTCAACCATCATGCCACCTGCCTGCCCCACAAGCCCTTTTCTTTTACTGAGCTTAAAGTCTGACTTTTGTACAAATACGTTAAAGAGTAACTAAAGAGTAATTAATTGTAGGTCCTAATCAAGGTCTGCAATTATAGGGTTAAAATGTGAAGCATGGTCAGCTTCCCAGAATCCCTTCTGCTTGCTCAGAAGTTTGCTTTCTAGCAGAGCCTGAGATAAGAGATAAACATCTAAGGGCTAGCCTGTGTGACTTTAAGAAGAGGCAAAAAGAAAAAAAAAAAATTAAAAAAACTTTTAAGAAGACCATGAGATCTTTTGATTTGCATGGGTATATATGTATACACACACACGTGAAATGTGTACTGTATGTTATATGCCTATGTGATAAAGGCCTTAAGGAATTCTATTTAACTTGGTTTATATATATTTTAAAAATCCGTCTCACTTTTTTTGCCAAGATGTTGCGAAAAGTGAAGAAGGAAGCTCTGGCCCCTCCCAAAGCTTAAGTCTAAGCAAAGGCTCTGAAGGCCAAGAGGGCGGTGCTAAAAGGTGTCCACAGCCCCACACACACAAAATCTGCTCATCACCCACCTTCTGGAGGCCCAAGACTGTACGGCTGTGGAGGCAGCCCAAATATTCCTGCAAGAGCGCCCCCAGGAGAAACAAGCTTAACCACTGTGCCGTCATCGAGGTCCCCCTGACCACTGAGTCTGCCATGTAGAAGACAGAAGACGACAACACACTGTGTGCATCGTGGATGTCCAGGCCAACAAGCACCAGGTCACACAGGCCGTGAAGAAGCTCTATGATATGGAGGTGGCCAAGGTCAACACTCTAATCAGCCCTGACGGAGAGAAGAAGGCGTATGTGCCACTGGCTCCCGATTACGATGCCCTGGATGTTGCCAACAAAACTGGGATCATCTAAAGCGAGTGCAGCTGGCTAAATCTAAATACACACCTTTTCACCATTAAAAAAAAAAGTTCTCATACAAGTTAATTAGAATGCTTTTCAAGTTCACATGACAAGTAAAAATCTTAACAAACATGCTGACTTGAACTATGGTAAAAAGAAAGTTTAATAAGTGAAGCTCTTCATAATTTCTAATATATATTTTTCCCAGGGTTTGTTAGGCAGCAGCATCATATGTGTCTTAATATGATTGGTTTAGTAAAATGACCGATATTTATATGTTATATGTTGTATGTTACGTGGTGGATATCTGACCAAGGGGAAATGGATTCATGACTAGCCTTCTCTAATATGTTGTTCCTCACAGGTAAGCAGGACTTAATGGTTAAAGTTTCCATTCTGTTAGATAAGACTCAGTTTCCTGAACTTTGAGTTTTCATTTTCTTATGGCTCAGTTACAGGACTGGAGACTAAAAGTCGTATACACTCAATCTTGTAAAGGAAATTTCCTATGTGATTCATATGTTGGTCTTTGGGTTGTTTCGTTGTTAGCTCTGCAAGTCAGTTCTGGCTGCTCTAGCCTGCCATGTGTTCTGTCTTTTGTTTTGGTGCCAACACTGAGTTAACTTTTTTCATCCCTATGGTACTTGGGGAACATTTAACTTTCATTTTCTGCTGAGGTTAAGTCAAGTATTGATATTTAAGCTTTTTGCTACCTTTGACAAGATTTCCTTCCCCCAAAAAATCGAATTCTAAATTAAGTTGTTTGACCTGAAAATAACTTTAGGATGTTTACAGAGGGCAACCGAAACACCCAAAAGAGAAGTTTTAGAATCTATCAGGCTTATTTTAATATGTTAAATGATACGAGAAGCCTTGTCAAATTGAGTGATTTTAATTTCCTTTACATTATATTTTTTTTTCAGTTATGTGTTTGGATATGTTATCTGTATATTTATGTGTATGCATATATGTGTGTGTATTTATATAGGTACTGTGTTTCTCAATGATTTGAAGTCACCAGGAATCTATAGTGTGATATTTATCCATCATGTACACTATTATGTTAAACTGGTGTATGTCACAGATATACTCAAATTCTTTGTCAGTTGTTAATTCTTATCAGATCTTTAACTATGGTTGATTCTAATCTTATTATCCATGGATAATTGCTTTGGTTGCTGCCTTTCTAAAAGCTTTTTTGCAAATGACTATAATCCTAAAGTGTTAGGTCTTTCTTTTTTTAAATAATTATTTATTTAATTTTATTTATTCAGTCATTTATTTTAATTTGATCAGAGAGCGACACAGAGAGAGGAAAAGGGAAAGTGAGAAAGCGAGCCACCAGGTCCAGGACTCAAACTGTAGCCAGCCATTTGGAAGTGTCCAGTGCATTAATCATCACACCACCTACTGGCCCCCCAGAGTATTATGACTTTAAGAAAATTCATGAAGGGGATGGAAAGAGGATGTACTCTTTCTTTTTTATTTGGAGAGGTTTTCACTATAGGGTGCGTGCATTTGCCAGACAGACAGAGAGAGACATAGAGACAGAAAGCGAGAAATCACCCCCCAGAGGGGATGGTCACATTGCAATCCCTTCTCCTTCATTCTCCTCTCAGGATCTTGGGCACGCATGCACACGTGCCCGGCGTGAGTTTTAAGCCACTGGATCCAGGACGTGAACCATGGTCGACTACGTGGGAGTCCAGCGACATAGCCATTACACTAACTGCTGGTTCCCAAAAGAGGACGTACTCTTAAACGTGCAGTTTTGTCTAAGATCAAGTGTGAATTATTAAAAGCTGTAATTTGAATGAATTCCATGAAATTGATCTAAGCTAAATTACCTGTGACAATCTATTTAATAAGCAATGGCATATACCTAAATTAGAGAAATGAAATTGGTAAAAAGGATGCAAATCCAATGCGAAGCATAAACTCATACAGAACCTGGACAGCCGCCTGGTTTTTCCAGAGTCCTCCTTACAGCTCTCATTATTTAGATAACATGCTTTGATTATTCCTCTTGTTTGTCTTTCAGATTTTACATGAATGAAAGATATTGGGTCTGTTATAAGATTATTATATTTGGGGCCAGAAAATGGCATGGTGGTTAAAGCACTGGACTCCCACATGGTTGACCCCGATGTGAGTCCTGGACCTAGTGCCTTGAAACTCACACTGGGTGTGTGTGCGTGCATGCCCAAAATCCCAAGAGAAGAATGGAGAAGGGACTGTGGCACAGTCATTCCCCCCGGAAGGTGATTTCTCACTTTCTCTCTCTGTGTCTCTGTCTCTCCAGGGAATGTACACACCCTAGAGCAAAAATCTCTCTAAAAATAATAATAATAATATTGTTCTGTTCTACATTAGGAAATTTGTTAAACAGTTTTTGTTGCTGTGGTGGTTGTTTGTTTATACATGATCATGAGCGGCTAGTATGTGCTAAAAGCTAAAATTGCTAAGAGTTAAAAATCCTGGTTTTACGTAAAAGTTTACAAACCTAATGATTCTTCCAGGAGATAGCAGATTCCCCAGGGTGGAGAAGAAAGAGAGACAGGCTTGAGCATTTAGTAAACCTCAGATAAAGTGACAAATAAGAATGTGTTCTTTAAAAATAATTTTTTTTGTCTGATTAGAAGTAAAAGTTATTTCTAAAAACAAATTTATAAAGAGAAGGAAAAAAGGTTAAAAAAAGGAAGCAGGCAAGAAATGTGGGGGGGGGGTCATAAATGCGAAGATGTGTTTATGAGGAAAAAAAGGTCAAAAGGAAAGGTTTGGGTAAAGAAAGAATTTTGTATGGTAAAATTTTGCCCTAAAATGAGATGGCTGTATTATTCCAGGATGAAAATTGGAAACAGACAACAAATATTCAAGGTATAAAGTATGTTGTTAAAAGTGTAAATTACATTGAAAAAGGTCTGAGATGGAATTGTAAAGAATTAAAAAGGTAATTATATGAAAGAATTTTATATATGACAAATTGGCTAGAATTTGAAGAAATTTTTTCATGTTAATAGACAAGTTCTTGTCCCACTTAGCCCCTGAATCATAAAAGTCTTCAAAAACTCAGACAGAGGTCAAAAACAGCCTTGGATGATCTCCTTCAGACTGCCTCTACGACCTTTTATAATCACGACCAGGAGAAAGAGTCAAGGGTCTGAGAGACGGAGAAAAGGAACAGTAAAAGTCATGCCCAGTTATTGGCTATGTTCCACAGTTTCTTCCATCCAAAGGCTCAGGACTTCTAGCATAACAAAGATGACAAATGCTCCATCTGTGAACAAAAAGGGCACTGGACAAAAAGTGTCCAAATTGAGATACCTCAACATGGACATCATGTCTTCGTGGCCAACAAATAGGTCATTGGGCTGCTCTTTGCCTCCTGGGTGGAAGGATACATGATTTGTGAACAAGCCCCCTGACAACCCCACAACAAGAACACGTCTGAAGGAGCTCACTCCAGCCAACCCTGATACAGAAAGTTGTCATCATGGAATTGGAACCCAGGGTCATTTTGGACAGGCAGGTAAATCAATCAAATTCTTTTTAGATACAAGGCCCACCTATTCTATACTGGTTGCCTATTCTGGACCCCCTTTTTTTTTTTTTCTCAGATTAGCTTAATGATTAAAGCCAACAGGAGATCCTCCAACTTTCACTTCTCAAAACCTCCACTTTGCCTCATGGTTTCCTGATTATGACATGGAATTATGATTTATATTTTTGATCCTTGTCTTTTACATTTATTCACTAGATTTGTTCCTTCTTGTCTAGATGCAGTTTCCTGCCGAATGCTCATTTAGTCAGATCCGACTACTAGCCAGTCACAAATCTACCATGGCTCCTAGATAGACCTCCAGATGTGGATCCCAGCTGCTGCACCCCTTTGTCTTTGATCCTCATCAGCAAGAAATAGCCAGGTTGAATCATCATCCATCATCCCAGTGGCAGTTATGATACCAACAGGGGGGAAATGAGGGGGAATGAAGTAGAGGCTATTCAAGCTAAGCAGTTAAAGAAAACGAGAGAGTCAAAATGGAGTACTGACTGAGACTCAGGAAGTTCCCAAAACCAGTCAGCCCACTATGACTTATTGGAAAAATAATTTTCCTTCCTGCTCTCTGTCCCTCTGGCCCATATCTATACTGTACTTTTGAGGCACACAATGAAATAGTTAAGAGTCAAAGACTCAAGACAGGACAATTCCTAAGTTTGGAATTTTAAGTGCTCAAACCTAATGGAAATTATAGGCTAAGGAGCTTAAATCCTTGGAAAATCATAACCCCCCCAAATTGGTCCACTCTAAGAAGACTATGCTTGAGGCCAAAAGATAATCTTACCCTCTACTCAAAAAAAAAACCCTACAAGGCTAGCCAGTATGGGCCACAATTAGTGCCAAAGAGCCCCCATACCATGATCCTAAATGATATAAGACTTCTTGTGACCATTAACCACTACTTCATTGTAAAAGCCTTATATAAATCTATGTGAGGTAGGAGACAGGAACCCTAAGAATATAGTTAGGGTGTAGGCCCAAGATGAAATCACAAAACAGTTAAGTTCGAGGATGAAGACACAATAGGTCACTCACTGTCACTGAATTTTTTGCTCACAGAGACAGCTTGCAGCAGTGACTTAATGACTGGCCTGAGACAAAGACTTCTTTCCTGCGTCCCAGCACATTCCAGGGAGAAGGTAATGGTCTTTTATGGCCCAAAACTTTTAGGCATAGAGAGTCTCCTGACCTTTGTACCCACTTCAAAATTAGGGAAAATAACCAGACCCACCCTGCATGTGACCCACCCCCACCACAATGGGAACGCATGCACCACCTGGGAACAAGCACAGACAAAGCCCTTCACTCTAGTTCTTCATCAGCAGCCCACTTGGGACCCACTCTCTGCTTGGGAATTCTGCTTTACCTTCTCTCTCTTAATAAACTCTGCTTGCTTACCTACATATGTGTCTCTAATTCTTCCTGAGCTGCAGAAAAGAACTCATGTCCCACTGCCAGTGCTGGGCCTGGTTACCCCTGCACCCTCATGTTCCCTGCATCAGTGTGATTAACTCTGAGTAGTATCTCACACCATCCTGCTCCATTCTTCTATCACAAGAACAGTGATCACAGTACACTAAGATATTCTGAGAACGAGAGTGTGCGTGTTCATGTAGCTTTTATTATAGTATATGTATTATAATTGTCCTATCTTGTTATCAGTTATTGTTGTTAATCTGTTACTGTGCTTAAATGATAAATTAAACTTTATTATAAGATATGTATGTATAGGAAGAAACAGAATATGTTGGTTTAGTACTATCTATGGTTTCAGACATCTACTAGAGGTCTGGAACACATCTCCTGCAGATAAGGGGGGACTACTATACTTTTATTATATTTATTCTTTTTAATTTTTAGATTATATGTACTAAATTTTTAAAAATTATCTTTATTTTATTTAACTTTATTTATTTATTTATTTTTAATTTGGCCAGAGAGGGACAGAGAGAGAGAAAGAGAGAGGGAACATGAGAAAGCGAGCAGCCAGGTCCAGGACTCAAACCATGGTCAGCCATGTGGGAGTCCAGCACTGTTAACCACCACACCACCTGCCAGCCCCATATACTTTTAAATCTCCAAATGTTTTAAAGAAGTTTCAGAAAGAGCTCATATAAAATATTTTTGCAATTTAATGTTGATTAATAAGCATGTCAAGACAATTAGAATCTTTGTAGCAAGATTGCAGACATATGTCTGGAACAATGACTCTGATCGTTCTACAAATTCAATAAGGATGAACCTTTCTAATGAAGCTAATATATCAAGAAAAAGAGAGATAAGAATTAGGAATTTATTCAGAAGCCGTCATGCAGGATATATGAAGGGAAGTATGTTAAACTGTGGTTGAAAATAGTATGAGTAAACTTTATTTTAAGATGTGTGGCGCTAGAAACAAAACACTCGGGAGGAGATTATGAGCCATAAATAATGGTTTTCTGACAAGCTGAACAATAAAATGCTAGTGGAGAGGTGAATTCGTCATGATAGACTACGAGTTCTATGTAAACATGGTGAGAGGAAGTCAGGGGAAGAGGCAGAACATACCACACATCTGAAATGTATTCGTTCATGTCACCATTTGTTGTGCTGTTAAGAGAATGAAAAAAAAAAGTCACAGATTAGGAGGAAACATCAAGTCATATATCTGATAAAGTATCTGTGTTTAAAATCTATAAAGAACTCTAAAAACAACTCAACCATAAGAAAGCAAATCATACAATTAAAAGTGGGCTACTCCCGTGTAGTCGACTGCAGTTCGAATCTTGGACCCGGTGGCTTAAATTTACGCCAACTTTATTATAAGATATGTATGTATAGGAAGAAACAGAATATGTTGGTTTAGTACTATCTATGGTTTCAGACATCTACTAGAGGTCTGGAACACATCTCCTGCAGATAAGGGGGGACTACTATACTTTTATTATATTTATTCTTTTTAATTTTTAGATTATATGTACTAAATTTTTAAAAATTATCTTTATTTTATTTAACTTTATTTATTTATTTATTTTTAATTTGGCCAGAGAGGGACAGAGAGAGAGAAAGAGAGAGGGAACATGAGAAAGCGAGCAGCCAGGTCCAGGACTCAAACCATGGTCAGCCATGTGGGAGTCCAGCACTGTTAACCACCACACCACCTGCCAGCCCCATATACTTTTAAATCTCCAAATGTTTTAAAGAAGTTTCAGAAAGAGCTCATATAAAATATTTTTGCAATTTAATGTTGATTAATAAGCATGTCAAGACAATTAGAATCTTTGTAGCAAGATTGCAGACATATGTCTGGAACAATGACTCTGATCGTTCTACAAATTCAATAAGGATGAACCTTTCTAATGAAGCTAATATATCAAGAAAAAGAGAGATAAGAATTAGGAATTTATTCAGAAGCCGTCATGCAGGATATATGAAGGGAAGTATGTTAAACTGTGGTTGAAAATAGTATGAGTAAACTTTATTTTAAGATGTGTGGCGCTAGAAACAAAACACTCGGGAGGAGATTATGAGCCATAAATAATGGTTTTCTGACAAGCTGAACAATAAAATGCTAGTGGAGAGGTGAATTCGTCATGATAGACTACGAGTTCTATGTAAACATGGTGAGAGGAAGTCAGGGGAAGAGGCAGAACATACCACACATCTGAAATGTATTCGTTCATGTCACCATTTGTTGTGCTGTTAAGAGAATGAAAAAAAAAAGTCACAGATTAGGAGGAAACATCAAGTCATATATCTGATAAAGTATCTGTGTTTAAAATCTATAAAGAACTCTAAAAACAACTCAACCATAAGAAAGCAAATCATACAATTAAAAGTGGGCTACTCCCGTGTAGTCGACTGCAGTTCGAATCTTGGACCCGGTGGCTTAAATTTACGCCAGGCATATGTGCGTGCATGCCTAAGATCCCAACCGGAGAAAGGAGGAGAAGGAATTATGGCGTGGCCATGCCCCCTGGGGGGTGATTTCTCCCTTTCTGTCTCTCTGTCTCTCTCTGTCTTTGTGGTGAGCATATGCACCCTATAGCAAAAACTTCTCAGAAAAAAAAGGCCAAAAATATGAACAAATACTTAACTAAAGAAGACATACAACAAATAAGCACATAAAAAAGTGTTCAACATCATTAGTCATTAAGGAAATACAAATTAAACTATAATAAGATGCTACTACATACTGATTAGAATGTTTAAAATTAAAAGACTGACCACAACAGGTGTTGGCAAGATGTGAGTGAAATAAAGCTCTCATACACTACTAGTTAGAGCACAAAATGCTGCATGAAGCCACTTTGGAAGCCAATTTAGAACTAATTTAAAAGTAAAATGTACATCAAACATATAATCCTGCCATTCCATTCTCTAGGTATTTACTTAAAAGATATGAAAGCATGTGTCTACACAAAAATTTTCACATAAATGTTTATAGCAGGTTTATTTGTAATAGCCAGAGTAGAAAATTAAATTAACATGTAAATGGATACAGAAATTATGATGTATATGCATATATGTAAATCTATATGAATACTGCATATAAATAAAAAGGAGTCATGATACATACTACAACATGGATGAATTATAAAATTACTATGGTAAATGAAAGGAGCCTCCCCTAAAAGTGATTCATATTGAATATCTCCACTGGTATAAAATTCTAGAAAATGCAAATTAACCCAAAAATAATAGAGAACGGAGTAGAAGTTACCTGAGGACTTTAGGAATGGGAAAGTGAGGGACATGAGGAGAATAGGAAGAGGCAGCAGGAGAAAGGATTTATGAAAGAGCATGAAAAAAGTTTTGGGAGTGGTGGATATATTCATTATCTTAATTATGTTGATGGTTTCACTGTTCTAATGGGTGTTGAACTTACAAAATTACATAGATTGAATATATGTAATTTATTATATAGGTTGATTAGAACTTGTATTGGCCAGGACTCTCCAGAAAAACAGAACCAACTGGATAAGTATATGTGTAAAAGAAGGTATTTATTATAGGAATTACTTCACAGGATCACTAGACAGAGAAGTTCCACAATGGAACTTGCTATCTGCAAGCTGGAGAACAGCAGGGAAACCAGTACAGTTCCATTCTGAAGGGACTCCTCATGAAGCCACAGGCCTGTGTGCTCTCTGGCAGTCACTAGTATGAATCCAGAGTTCGAAGGTTAAAGAACTTGGATCTCCATAGAGTCTGGCTTGGGCAGTGGGGCCAGGAGCTGGCAGGGAAAAATGCAGCCAAAAACCAAGTGGAGGAGTAGGGATGGAGCAGGCATTGAGAGATGGAAAACTAAATGGCGGAGTAGGGATGGAGTTGGAGTAGAACATACAGCACACTCTGGAAGGAAGGATCCAGACAGAAAGAGGGCTGGGGAAAGGAAGCAGCTCCCAGCTGACTGGATGCTGCCCACTCACAATAAATGCAGGTCTTCCTCTCTCAGCCCACTGACTCGCAGACCAATCTTGTCTGGCAACCCTCTCAGAGAAAAGCTTAGAAACAATGCTTTACCAGCCTTCCAGGCATCCTTCAATCCAGTCAAGTTTACATCCAAAATTAACCATTACATACCTCAATAAAACTGTTAAAGCATACCAGTAAAGGAAAAAGTTACAAATGAAGAGAGAAAAGAACTGTCATGACAATGGATAACCTAGTATACCACCACATCCTATTTACAATATGATAATGTCATTGTTAAGAAGACAGCGTGAAGTTGTCATGTATTATTGGCAAGTAATCTTTCATTATAACGGCCTTTGTCTCATCCTTTCTCGAGTACAGAGGTTGTTCAGGGGTTCATATTTTTTAAATGATATAGTCAAATTGAATGGAGAATCTATTCACTGCATACGTAATTGGCTTGACTAATATCTTTAAGTGTCTAAGCATTGAATCATTTTAATCTTCTAAATAACAGCTACTATATTTACCCTTTCAAAACCCCCTTTTGGCTGAGCAGCCACCTTTCTTCATTCTGATCCTTGTGACGTTGGTGATTAAAATTATCTTATATCTTACACAATGCTTTTCTTTTTCCTTCTCCTCTAGGTGAACTATTAGTTCAAGCTGCCTGGGTTGAGAAGGTGAGGAGTAGTCTGCTCTCTCACTCTCCCCTCTCACTCTTCTTCTTCACCCCCAGCATATGCTCACCATGAAGCTTCTGTAGCAAGCACTGGATGAGATTTGGCACCCTCTTTCAGGGGCAGTGATTCATATTGAATATCTCCACTGGTATAAAATTCTAGAAAATGCAAATTAACCCAAAAATAATAGAGAACGGAGTAGAAGTTACCTGAGGACTTTAGGAATGGGAAAGTGAGGGACATGAGGAGAATAGGAAGAGGCAGCAGGAGAAAGGATTTATGAAAGAGCATGAAAAAAGTTTTGGGAGTGGTGGATATATTCATTATCTTAATTATGTTGATGGTTTCACTGTTCTAATGGGTGTTGAACTTACAAAATTACATAGATTGAATATATGTAATTTATTATATAGGTTGATTAGAACTTGTATTGGCCAGGACTCTCCAGAAAAACAGAACCAACTGGATAAGTATATGTGTAAAAGAAGGTATTTATTATAGGAATTACTTCACAGGATCACTAGACAGAGAAGTTCCACAATGGAACTTGCTATCTGCAAGCTGGAGCACAGCAGGGAAACCAGTACAGTTCCATTCTGAAGGGACTCCTCATGAAGCCACAGGCCTGTGTGCTCTCTGGCAGTCACTAGTATGAATCCAGAGTTCGAAGGTTAAAGAACTTGGATCTCCATAGAGTCTGGCTTGGGCAGTGGGGCCAGGAGCTGGCAGGGAAAAATGCAGCCAAAAACCAAGTGGAGGAGTAGGGATGGAGCAGGCATTGAGAGATGGAAAACTAAATGGCGGAGTAGGGATGGAGGTGGAGTAGAACATACAGCACACTCTGGAAGGAAGGATCCAGACAGAAAGAGGGCTGGGGAAAGGAAGCAGCTCCCAGCTGACTGGATGCTGCCCACTCACAATAAATGCAGGTCTTCCTCTCTCAGCCCACTGACTCGCAGACCAATCTTGTCTGGCAACCCTCTCAGAGAAAAGCTTAGAAACAATGCTTTACCAGCCTTCCAGGCATCCTTCAATCCAGTCAAGTTTACATCCAAAATTAACCATTACATACCTCAATAAAACTGTTAAAGCATACAAAAAAAAAAAAAAAAAAAAAAAGCAGTAAAGGAAAAAGTTACAAATGAAGAGAGAAAAGAACTGTCATGACAATGGATAACCTAGTATACCACCACATCCTATTTACAATATGATAATGTCATTGTTAAGAAGACAGCGTGAAGTTGTCATGTATTATTGGCAAGTAATCTTT
This sequence comes from Tupaia belangeri chinensis, assembly GCF_000334495.1. Classification (NCBI taxonomy): domain Eukaryota; kingdom Metazoa; phylum Chordata; class Mammalia; order Scandentia; family Tupaiidae; genus Tupaia; species Tupaia belangeri. The sequence continues at coordinate 8,276,884 of NW_006159559.1, forward strand.
CATTATAACGGCCTTTGTCCCATCCTTTCTCGAGTACAGAGGTTGTTCAGGGGTTCATATTTTTTAAATGATATAGTCAAATTGAATGGAGAATCTATTCACTGCATACGTAATTGGCTTGACTAATATCTTTAAGTGTCTAAGCATTGAATCATTTTAATCTTCTAAATAACAGCTACTATATTTACCCTTTCAAAACCCCCTTTTGGCTGAGCAGCCACCTTTCTTCATTCTGATCCTTGTGACGTTGGTGATTAAAATTATCTTATATCTTACACAATGCTTTTCTTTTTCCTTCTCCTCTAGGTGAACTATTAGTTCAAGCTGCCTGGGTTGAGAAGGTGAGGAGTAGTCTGCTCTCTCACTCTCCCCTCTCACTCTTCTTCTTCACCCCCAGCATATGCTCACCATGAAGCTTCTGTAGCAAGCACTGGATGAGATTTGGCACCCTCTTTCAGGGGCATAGCAAGTTTTAGGGAAGAGCCTGTTGCCAATTTGCAGCCATGGAGATAATGATCTAAAGTATTCTAGTCTTATAGAAAGTAGAAGAAACAAATCAAATGCCTTTTTTTTCCTTCCTCCCAGAAGAGACCATTGCCACTCAAAATCTGCATTGCCGGGGCCGGCAGGTGGCGAGGTGGTTGGGGCGCTGGAATTCCCACATGGCCGACAACAGTTCAAGTTCCAGACCTGGCAGCTTGCTTTCTCACTTTCTGTCTCTCTTCTCTCTGTCTTTCTCTGGCAAACTCGTGAAAGAAAAAGTAATAGTGATAAGTAAATAAATAAAATAATTATAAAAAAAAAAAAGTCTGCATTGCCTGCCTCCCAAAATCAGTTCCATCCCTGACTCACTGTTTTGTACGTTTTCTTGGTAATGGCTTCAAAACTGTTGAGCTTCTCTCAAGGGGGTAGAAGAGGGCAGATTCACATTAGAAGTGAGTCCTTTTTGGACTTGCCCTTAAGGAATTCAGTAATTGTTCCCAACAAGGTGGGCTCTCATATAACCCCTGAGCTACTGCTAATGGCCTTACGGAAGATCTCTATCTGTCCCTATACAGAATATCCTACATGAATCTACTTTCTGCTGGGTGCTCCAAAGAAGACCTTAGTGAATGGGTGGACTCCCTCCCAGTGAATATTGGAAAATTAACTGAATAACCATAATGAAACAATAGAACAGATTCCATAAAGAAGTCAGAGATAAAGGTCAAGAATAAATTGTACCATGCCAAGCACTGCTTGGTAACCATTTTTAATACCTGAAATGGAGGAAGAAATTTCCTTTAGCTGTAGGGTCATGAAGGCATTGGCGTTTGTTCTGAGCCTTGAAGAGAATGAACAGTTGGAACTTGTAGACATAGGTGGGGAGGCAATTAAAGGTGAGAGAATTTTTTTGGAGACAGTAAATCCCATGGGGTAACTTACTAGCTATCATTAAATTCAGTGTTTCTCAACTGCCCTGATTATAGGAATCACTAGGGGTTGCTTGTTAAAAATACAGATTCCTAGCTCCACCCCAGATCTCTGGATTAGATCCAGAAAAGAAACAGGGAATCTGGATTTTTAACACACACCTCCTTGGATGATTCTTATAATGAAACTAGTTTGGGAATTATTAATAAACGATCTGAAGGTCACTTTGAGTAAGAAATGAAATTGTTACCTACCTCATTGGATAAAAAAGGAGGGAAATGAGCTCTCATTTCTGCAAAAGCTTGGTGTGAATAAGAAAGATTCTTATAATTAAAGGTTTCTAAACACTAGAATAGGTTTTATGAGAGTTGGAATCCTTACCCCTGAAAAGCTTTGAAAATGAAGGAGATCACCATTTGCCCCGCGGGAGCTGGCACTGGACAGAGAGTAGATTGAGCCATTTGGGGTCTTTTGGGGGGCTGCGAGAAATGGAAATCTACTCAAGTTGGTGGGAATGAAAAGACGATAAAGAGGCATTTGAGCTGGGCCTTAGGAAAATCGAAAGTCAGAAGGTACATTTGCCTTGCCTTTCCTTCCCTCTCTTTAGGACCAAATGCTCACTTATTGCTTCTGCTCTCTTCATGTATGTTTAATTATTTTCTCTCCTTAGGCCAGCTTCTCAACTCAGTTATCTATTTAGAAGCAGCAACTTTATCCTTCAAGCCACCAAGACTCCTCAAATACTTAGAGCAAACTGATGCAGTCTCTGTGCCTCAATTCCATATTCCTCCAGGTGATAATATCTGATTGGTTACTTTTGAGTCAGGGCCCATACCTGATTCATTGGTTGTGGCTAGGAGTACTTCTTTCATGTGGGAAGCCCAAGAACTCTAAGAGAGTAGAGTTAGGAGGAAATAAAGAAACCTCTTACAAGGATAGATCAAAATATTCTGTTGTCTTAATTGTATATTATACTTTAAAAGCAATAATGTCTTCAATTTCAAACCCCTTTTCTCTTCAGATTTACCTGTTCTGTATTCCTTCTGAAACTTATGAAAGTAGCACCTCCTGTATGTCACTGAATAATACCTATACCCAGTGAGTGACCTGGTTGGCTTTCAGAAACTTCTGAATCATCTGAACTCTTACCTGAATAATTTCTGTATTCCCAAACCCAACCCAGCAAGTATTTGCTGAACTTCTCCAAACTTTTATGATAACCAATCTCCATCATTTAAAAACCCGTGTGCTTCAGCATAAATGCAATATGTATGTTTCTAATTAATTTTCAGTTAGTTTATCTGAATATTAACTAAGTTATCCAAAGTCTAAGAACCTTTTTTTAAGATTTATTTATTTTATTCCATTTGTTATTTTTTTTTTTTTTATTTTGACAAGAGAGAGAGGAAAACAAGGGAAAGTCCAAAGTCTAAGAACCTTTTTTTAAGATTTATTTGTTTTATTCCATTTGTTATTTTTTTTTTTTTTTTAATTTGACCAGAGAGAGAGGAAAACAAGGGAAAGTGAAAAAGCAGGCTGCCAGGTCCGGATCTTGAACCATAGTTGGCTATGTGGGAATCCAGGGCCTGCAACCACAAGCTATCTGCTGGCCCCAAAGCCTAAAAGCATTTTAAAAGCTGTCACAGTCAGTCCTGGGCCAGCAGGTAGAATGGTGGTTGGGATGACTAGATCCTGCATGCCTATTGCATGGTTCAAGTCCCAGACTCTGAGACTTGAAGGTTATGCTGGGCACTTGTGCACGTGTGCCCAGAGACCTGAAAGGAGAATGGAGGCGAGGGGATTGCAGGCTGGCTGTCCCCACCCCCAGGCAGTTCTTTCTCACTTTGTCTTTCTCTCCCTCCACAATCCTCTCAACTAGTGCACACACCCTATAACAAAATTATCTTTTTAAAAAAATGCTATCATAGTCCTTTCTCTTTGAACAAAAAGTCTGACTTTTACCCTTGGTATATGAACTTGAACCAAGTAGCTCCTTGACCTGACCTTGGTTAATCAAACTGGTTCCTAAGGGATTCAACACTAATTTTATTCATGAGAACAATTGTCCTTGGTTTATGTAAGAAAATTACTCTCCTTGTTTCTTGGGGATAAGAAATGAGAAAGAAGAGCCAGGCCACCAAACGGAGGTACAATTCTATCCAGAGAGTCTTATAGAAGCATGAATAGAAGGTTGAGGATGGGCCAGGAGAAAGAGGCAGTGATGGCCAACATTAAGTACATGTCTTGTCTTACAACACATGCAAGACTCTCGAAGGTCAAAAAACCTTCTCTTGTTCCTTTTCCTCTGCTTCTAGTTAACCCCGCTTACTCACCTTCCTGCTCATTCTCTTGGTCTTCCTCTGCAGCCTCTTCTCAGGTGCCATCTCTTCCTAGACAGGAAATCCTTCCCAGAATAAGAATTACCATTGCCTAATGACAACAGGGCTTACATGCCTCTACTTTTCCAAATAAGCTCATTTTAGCATCTCTCATTACTTTGAGTCTCCAGTAGAGAAATAGGCAAGAGGAAAACTCCTTCATGAAAATATCATGCAGAGGAAAGCAGTGAAGGAAACTACATAAAAGACAAAAATAAAGCAGGACTTCAGGGTTTTTTTGTTTGGTTGTTTGTTTTTTTAAGGTGTACTTGTTGTACTCTGAACTCCAGGACTTTGAAAAGCTAAGAGATTTTTCATCTCTACTTGCCAGTTTCATAGATTCCACAGATTTTCCAAGGTTCTTGCTTACAAGTAGAATTAGCCCTGAACATAGACATATAGCTTTTTTTTTTTGGAGAAGTTTTCTCTATAGGGCGTGTGTGCTCACCAGACAGACAGAGAGAGACATAGAGACAGAAAGCGAGAAATCACCCCCCAGGGGGGATGGTCACGCCGCAATCCCTTCTTTCCATTCTCCTCTCGGGATCTTGGGCACGCACACACATGCGCCTGGCGTGAGTTTTAAGCCACCAGGTCCAGGATGTGAACCGCGGTCTACTACGTGGGAGTCCAGCGACATAGCCATTACACTAACTGCTGGTTCCCCAGACATATAGCTTTTTTTAAAGTATGTTTGTCACCAGTAAAAGGAGGTAAATTGAAAACATTATGAATGTATACATTCCTGGGGGGGAATATAAGGGATGAGCAAAGAGCAATGTGCAGTTCAAGTGTCTGAAATGGATCATTTAGATGGAATGTGAAGAATGAACCTCTCTGTGCTAAAATAGGAAAAGCAAATACCCAAACAAAAATATGGCAACTCTAAAAGTCAAATGAAAAATGCATTTTTATCGTGTATAATCAGACATTAGTGCGCCCACAAAGATGTATGCAACCACTACCTCTCTCTAGCTTCAAAACTTGCTCATCCCTCAAGAACAATTTATGCCCATTCTCCCCTCCCCCATCCCCTGGCCAACACTAATCTGCTTCCTGATGCTGTATTCTTGACAGTTATGAATTTATCATATAAAAGAAATTATACAATACACGATTTTTAAATTTTTTTTTGAAGAGGATTTTGCTACATGGTGCGTGCGCTCACCAGAAAGAGAGAGACAGACAGAAAGAGAGAAATCACCCCCTAGGAGGATGGCTGTGCTATAATCCCTTCTCCTCCATTCTCCTCTTGGGTTCTTGGGCATGCATGCACATGCACCCAGTGTGAGTTTAAGCCACTGGGTCTGGGACTCAAACCATGCTTTACTACATGGAAATCCAGTGTCATAGCCATTACACCGACTGCTGGTCCCTACATGACCTTTTATATAATGTTTTCATAATGTTTTAGTGTGTTAGCACCACGTTGCTTTTTTCTTTTAATTTTTTTTTGGGGGGGAGAGGTTTTTGCTATAGGGCACGTATGCTCCCCAGAAAAACAGAGAGAGACAAAGAGACAGAAAGTGAGAAATCACCCACCAGGGAGATGGCATGCCGCAATCCCTTACCGTCCATTCTCCTCTCGGGATCTTGGGTATGCACACATGCCTGGCATGAGTTTAAGCCACCAGGTCGGGGACTCGAACTGCAGTAGGCTACATGGGAGTCCAGTGACACAGTCATTATGCCAACTGCTGGCCCCAGCACCATGTTTTTGAGGCTCACCCAAATTCTGCCTGTATCAGTACTTTATTCCTTTTATGACTGAATGATTATTCCAGTGTACATACATACTGTATCTTATTTATCTGTTTATCCACTGATGGCACTTAGGTTATATCTACCTTTGGCTATTATGAACAAAGCTGCTATAAACACTTGTACACAAGTTCATGAGAAGTGAGAATACCATTTATAGTGACCCTCAAAAGGAGAAAAACAGTTTATTTTATTTATTATTATTGTTGTTATTATTATTTTAGATTTTTACCATAGAGCACATGTGCTCTAGAGAGACACAGAAAAAGGGAAAGTGAAAAATCACCCCACTGTGAGGATGACTATACCACAATCTCTTCTCCTCCATTCTCCTCTCAGAATTCTGGACCTGAATGCTCACTGCCAGCATGCTTTTCAAACTGCTGGGTCCAGGACTCAGATCAGTGCTGTTGGTCATGTAGGATCCCACGTCTTAACCACCATGCCTGCTCACCCAGGAAAAACATTTTTAAGGTAGCTACTCAGTGCCCATTCCTCTATGAATTGTAGAGTGAGCAATTCTCCTACGGGCTGCAGTAGTACAAAGTTTAGAGATACCTCAAACCCAGTAAAGGAAAAATCCAGATGTTTTCTCAGACGCATATCAAATTAGGAAACTCCAGGAACTGATATTGGCACCTGAACCACTAAATAGGGAGTCCATTTAGCCAGATCAAATCAATGAGATGAAATCGACCGCACTTCTACCAAGACCTAAGAAAATGTTGGGGCCAACTTCAGAGATGATTAAAGATATTTGCAATGATTAATGAATTAACATTACTAAGAAATGAGCTGTTCTGATCATGTGCCTAGAGGCAGACATTGGGTGGGGAGGAGGAATTCAAAACCATCGTCTATTTTTTTTCTGCCTTGAAACGTGTTGGTTTTTTTTTTTTTTTTTTTTTTTTTTTAAAGGACTGCC
>NW_006159559.1:8284501-8291389 GCF_000334495.1 Tupaia belangeri chinensis
CTTGCAACTTTTTGGTTTTTTTTTTTTTTTTTTTTCTTTAAAGGACTGCACAGCTGCAGAAGTTGTGTGAGCATTTTGGGACTGTCAAACCCTCATCTAACTTTGTGGAAAGTTCTTTTGAGATGGACTTTATTGATTTCAGCTGGAGAATCAATTCCCAACCACCACCCCAGTGCAAAGCCACATGCCCACCAAGCCCTGCCTGTCTTCTGCTGCCCTAAATTGATCAGAAAGCAAGAGTCCACCATGGGGAAAACACATGGATTCAATTTGTGCCTCAAGTTACTCGATGGCTTCCCACAATCAACAAGAGATAAAGTGGGGATAGCAATATCCCAGCAGGAACAGCAGCCCAATGAAGTTCATCTCTGTTAAGGGAATGTGTGCCTTTGAGGAATCTTCATTTTTCTTTTTGGCAGGCAGTGGTCTTGATTTTCTAAATATTAGGTAGAAGAACGTTCAAATTTTCCTTTTTAAAACTTTCTGGAGCTTCAGCAGCACAAACGTATTCTTTATCACCATGCACAACAGAGAACTGTTACTGGCACCAAATAAATAAAGACTATTTGGGGAAAGGGATGGAGTGGGGGATGCTGGGAAGGAAGTCAACATCTGCTCCTACTCATAGCATTGAATTCGGCCCACCTCGAAGCACGCCCCACCCCTGCTAGATCTGATGCTCTGATGTTCACAGAGCCCTTCAGCTCTCCTCCAAGTCACCATGTCAGCACTGGGGATCCAACCAAGTGTTGAAAAGCAACATGGAGGACCTCCTCAGATGCATGCTGTGAACAGAGGCAGCAGTCGCTTTCAGTTCTCGTTGCTCAGAAACCAAATGAGAGCCCTTGCCAACTCCCTGGCTTTGAGGACAAGCTTTGAGGAAGACTGCTGCAAGATAGTATTTCCCCTGTTGGAGATAAATTATAAATTCTTCCAGGCCATTATGAAGGAAAAATTCTTGAAGATAAATGAATCCAGTCAAGCAATCTTCACTTTAGGATCACAGTAAAGTCTTCCTTGACAGTGAAATGCACTTGAAAGGGATAATTCTGTACAGACTCCCGAAAAATAGAAGGGTGTGTGTGTGTGTGTGTGTGTATGTATGTATGTTGTGTTTCATAGTATGGAGTCAATTGGATGTGTCTGTGAGTTCAAGTTGAGGTAGATATCAAGATAAGTATGTCTTACATTAGAGTACTCTATTAAAAAAAAAAAAAGTGTACCAGTTTGTGTAATGGCTATGTCGCTGGACTCCCATGTAGTCGACGGTGGTTCGAGTCCTGGACCCGGTGTCTTAAACTCAGGCTGGGTGCGTGTGCATGCATGCCTCAAGAACCCAAGAGGAGAATGGAGGAGAAGGAATTGCGGCATGGCCGTTGCCCCAGGGGGTGATTTCTCGCTTTCTGTCTTCCTGTCTCTCTCTATCTTTCTGGCAAGCACATGCACCCTATAGCAAAATCCTCTGCAAGGGACCAGCAATTGGTGTAATGGCTATGTCGCTGGACTCCCACATAGTCAACCGCAGTTCACGTCCCAGACCCAGTAGCTTAAAACTCATGCCGGGGGCGTGTGCATGCGTGCCCAAGATCCCAAGAGGAGAATGGAGGAGAAGGGATTGCGGCGTGGTCATCCCCCCTGGGGGGTGATTTCTCGCTTTCTATCTCTCTATCTCTCTCTGTCTGTCTGGTGAGCGCAAGTGCCCTATAGCAAAAACCTCTCAAAAAAAAGTGTTTCTACTGAGATATAAAAGCTAGAAGTCTACTGAAATCACTGCATTTTTATTTTATACTCTTGTGATAAAAACATATGACTTAAAATTTGGGGCTGGCAGGTGGTATGGTGGTTAAGGGCTACTGAAATTTATAGCTTACTTTAGCTTACCTTAAACCTACTCAGAACATTTATATTAGCCTATAGTTGGACAAAGTCATCTAACACAAAGCCTATGTTGTAAGTGTTGAGTATCTCACATAATTTATTGAATAATGTATTGAAAGTGAAGACTAGAAAGCAATTTTTATTATGTTAAGTTAAAGTCATCATCAGCTTTAAATTTAAAAAGAGCAAACAAAAAAGCAAAATAAATACCAGTCTGCACAATTGTAAAGTCAAAAAAATCATGAATCAGACTATTGTAAGTCAGGGACTGTCTGTATTTGATTATCCTGAGGCATGGCTTATAAAGAAAGGAAAATAAATTCTTGATTTTTTCATCACTTTCAAAATAATTAGTTATTTAGAATCCTTGAAAGGTTTTTTATTTTCAGCATTATTTTAAATTCATTAAATTTTTAAAATGATGATGTATTTATCATTATTATTACTATTATTATTATGTTAATTTTCTATAAGGCATGCATGATCACCAGAGAGATACAGAGAAAGAAAGAGAGGGAAAGTGAGAGAGCAAGTTCCAGGTCCAGGACTCAAATTGCAGTCAGCCACATGGAAGTGGCCTCAACCTCAACCACGATGTCACCTGCTAGCCCCAAATTCATTAATTTAAAGGTATTTTGTATAATTTGATCTATTTATGTTATTAGTCTATTGTTTATTGATGTTCCACATTGTCCCATTTTTAACCAATGTTTCTTTTCAAATTGATTCTTGAGTTATTTTGTCATGATTCCATAGTCTCAAATAATTCCTGGCCTTATGCTATATTACAGGCTCATCCCCTATATTTTCTACTGCAGACATGGAATCAGATAGTCCTCTAAAAACCCTCGTTGGGACCAGCAGTAGGCGTAATGGCTATCTCACTGGACTCCCATGTAGTTGACTGCAGTTTGAGTCCTGAACCCGGTGGCTTAAAGGCATGACGGGCACATGTGCGTGTGTGCCCAAGATCCTGAGAGGAGAATGGAAGAGAAGGGATTGCGGCATGGTCATCTCCCCTGGTGGGGAGGGGGGGAGTGATCTCTCACATTCTGTCTCTCTGTCTGTCTCTGTCTTTCTGGCAAGTGCACATGCCATACAGCAAAAACCTCTCAAAAAGAAAGAAAGAAAGAAAGAAAGAAAACCTTGTTCCTTTCCTTGGGAAATTATATTTAGAAACCATGATCTCAGTCCTATTGAATTGATCATTTTTTTCCCTATGGCTTCACAGTAGAGTTAGAAAAAAAATTTTAATACACCATGACTTTATGCTGATATTTTCAATTTCAATGTAAGATAATAATGTTTTTATTAACTTTTTTATTTTATATTTATAATCTCTTTTTCCCCATGGGGCAAAATTCTAGTTAGCCATAAATATTTATATAATTATTTATCCTCTTCACCTCATATACATAGTAGTTTCAGAATAACAATATAACTATTATTAATATGATAACTATAAACACCTTAGATTTGGTAGAGATCTTTTTGTCCTTAGAGATGCAAATATTTTGCCAGCTTGCTATTTTGCTTTATTTTTGTGATGGGGCATAAAAATGATATTTTTCTTATATTTTTATTAACTTATATTACTTAAGTATTTTTTGATTTGGTAGAGATCTTTTTGTCCTTAGAGATGCAAATATTTTGCCAGCTTGTTATTTTGCTTTATTTTTGTGATGGGGCATAAAAATGATATTTTTCTTATATATTTATTAACATATTACTTATGTATTTTTTCTCATTTACAAGATATAAACTCATCCATGTTTTCATCTAGTGATTGTGTTATTTCATCTTTATATGAAATCTTCCACATGTTTACTTTGTTAACCTAATGCCACTGATTTAAAAGTATATCTTATATTACAGTCAAAAAAGAAAAATTAAATCTGTGTCTAATCATAAGGAAACATTGTAGAAACAAAACATTGAAGGTTGTTCCCTAAAATCACTGCCCTCTATTCTTTTTATTTTCTAGAAAACTTTTTTTTTGAGTGGTTTTAAGTTCACAGAAAAATTGAGAAGAAGGTACAGAGATTTCTCATGTACTTCTTGCCCCTACACATACATAGTCTCCTCCATTATCAATACCCCAAATCAGAGAGTACATTTGTTATAACTGATAAACCCATTGACACTTCATTATCACCCAAAGTCCATATTTTAAATTAAGGTTCACTCTTAGTGCTGCACATTCTATGGATTTGAACAAATGTATCACATGTATCCATAATACAGTATCATACAAAATAGTTTTACAGGCCTAAAAATTCTCTTTGCTCTGTCTATTCATCATTTCCCCCATCCCAGTCCATGGCAACCACTGATGCGTTCACTGTTTCTATAGTGTTGTCTTTTCCACAACGTCATATGTAGCTTTTTCCATCTGACTCATTTCTAGGATTTCTATTTTGTTCCATTGATCTCTGTGTCAGTTTTTATGCCAATACCATGCTGCTTTGGTTACTATGGGTTTGTAGTATATTTTGGAGTCAGGTATAATTCCTCCAATTTTTTTTTTCTTTTTGCTTAAGATTGCTTTGGTTATTTGGGGTCTTTTGTAGTTCCATATGAATTTTAGAACTAATTTTTCTATTTTTGTGAACAACATCACTGGTATTTTGCTCTACATTTAATCTATAGATTGCTTTGACATTTTAACAAATCATTTATTGCAATTCATGAACATGGGCTATCTTTCATTTATTTGTGTCTTCTTCAGTTTTTTTTTTTTTTCTCAATGTTTGGTAATTATATTGTAGAGGTATTTTAGCCTGTTTGTTAAACTTATTGCTGAGTATTTAATTTTTGTTGCTGTTGTAAATGAGATTGTTTTCTTGATTTCTATTTCAGATAGTTCACTATTAACATATGGAAATTCTACCAATCGAGCTGGCTTCATAGCCTAGTGGTTAAGGAAGCCAGATCCCACATGACTAGCCACAGTTTGAATTCTGGCCCTGGCAGCTTAAATGACATGTCAAATGTATATGTGTGTGTTCATCAGATCCTGACAGAATGGAGAAATTGAGGAGAAGGGATTGTGGCATAACCACGGGCCAGTGAAGGGCACTTTTTCTCTGTCTTTCCCTCTTTCTCTCTATGACAAGTGTATCTACCCTCTGGCAATTAAAAAAGAAGAAAAGAAGGAGAAGAAGAAGAAGGAGAAGAGGAGGAGGAGGAGGAGGAAAAGAAGAAGAAGAGAAGAAAGAAGAACAAAGAAGTAGAAGAGAAGAAGAAAGAAAGAGAAAGAAAGAAAAATGCTAATGATTTTAGTATATTGATTTCTTTTATCCTGCTAATTTATTGAATTAGTTTATTAGTTCTAAAAGTTTTATGGTAGAGTTTTAGGGTTTTATATTGGGTGTAAACAGGGCAATTTAACTCCTTTGCTTCTAATTTAGATGCCTTCTATTTCTTAGTTTGTAAGTGAGCCTTTAACTCCTTTGTTTCCAATTTAGATGCTTTTTATTTCTTAGTCTGTAAAAGAGCAAGGAGGGAATAGTCCTGGAGGGTTGAGTGCAAATCTGGCACTATTAGCCCATGAACTTCACAGAAAGGCCTGCTCTGCTGCTAACTTAAGTCTTAAAATGAACACAAACCATCCTGGATATCCAAGAGAGATTAAAAACCATAAAATCAGATTAATGTGGTTTTATGTCTGCAAGGATGTTGGCTATTTCTTTAGCTTAGAGATAAGGAAATATTTGACTTTTCTAGACCTATAAATGAATTCCTAACAGAAAAACTAGGTAGACCATTGACCATTGCTATTCCTTAGACATACAAGATTCTCCATCTGGATAGATTACAAGGAACTCCAACAAAGTGCAAGTTAGATCTCATGAAACAAGTAATTTAAGTAGTATGCTGCCAATAAGGAGCCTTGATGGTAAGAGCAGGGTTTCTAAAGTTAGCCAATGAATGAAATTTGACTTGCATAACACTTAAACCTCAGCAATTAGTTGGGGGTATTCTCCTTTCACAGAGATTTAGTAGGATCAACAAGAGCACCATTTCAAAGTCACACAGATTTAAAATTATTCTCCAGAGAAGCTCTACCAAGTCTTCCCTGGCTTTTTTTTTTTTTTTCTCCTTCCTGTTTGAGGGAGGAATCCAACAGGATTAGGGAGTTTGACTGCTTGCCTAAAGTTTGACATTTAACATAGCCAACCAAGTAGATTTGTTACTTTAAACACTCTCTCCGACTAAAATTAATTTGAGAACAAAGTTGTAATCTGCTTCCAGCTTACTTTTTATTGTTAAATTTCCACTGAAATTTTCATCTCCACTTTTTATAAGCCCAATATATTCCTTACTTTATTTCATCTCAAAATTCTTAAGGTTAAAAACTTTAAGAGCTAGATTACAATAAATGATGCTGAAATTATATTAAACCTATAAAACGAAAGTCTGGCTAAACCTATGGCTTTGCTAAAATAAAGAAGTAGTTTTATTAGCAAATTACACAGCACATTAGAGTCAAGCCTTCTGTTCTATTTATTAACACTGGCTTTCTCCTCTGCTCCAATTGCCTTTAACGCTGCTGACTAGAAAGAAACACCAAGTATTCTGGGACTTTATTGGATTTCATCAAACGTTCTCAAAGTAACTAAGCACACCTTTTCTCAGGAGCCTGTGTATCCTCAGACTTGGAGGTGTATGTTTTCTCCTCATGCCACCTTTTCTTTCATTCTCACTAAGAGAAATAGAAAGATACCAACAAAATAGCTTCAAAAATTGCTGGATCTTGGGACCAGCAGTTAGCGTAATGGCTATGTCGCTGGACTCCCACGCAGTCGACCGTGGTTCGAGTCCCCGACCTGGTAGCTTAAACTCACGCCAGGCGCATGTGCGTGCGTGCCCAAGATCCCGAGAGAAGAATGGAGGAGAAGGGATTGCGGCATGGCCATATCCGCTAGAGGGTGATTTCTCGCTTTCTGTCTCTCTGTTTCTCTCTGTCTGGCAAGCACACGTGCCCTATAGCAAAAAACCTCTCCCCCC
>NW_006159559.1:8291459-8293644 GCF_000334495.1 Tupaia belangeri chinensis
TTTTTAATCTTCACCAGTCTAACTGGGGTTAGGTGGTATCTCATTGTGGTTTTGATTTGCATCTCCCTTACAATGAGGGATGTTGAGCATTTTTTCATATGCTTTTTGGCTGTTTGTATGTCTTCCTAGAGAGTTGTTTATTCAGCTCATTTTCCCATATTTTAATTGGATTAATCATTTTCTTCTGGGTAAGCTGCTTGAGTTCCCTGTGTATTCTGGTTATTAGTCCCTTATCTGAGGCAGAGTTAACAAAAATTTTCTCCCTTTCTGAGGGTTGTCGATTTACACTAATTACAGTATCCTTTGCTGTGCAGAAATTCCTTAATCTGATGTAATCCCACCGGTCTTTTTGGGGGATTATTGCCTGTACTTTGGGGGTCTTGCTTCATTCCTGGGTATCTACCCAAAGGACAGGAGAGCACTTAGTCAGAAAAGTACTTGCACATCTATATTCATTGCAGCCTTATTCACGATTGCTAAGACATGGAACCAACCCAAATGTCCACAAACAGATGAATGGATTGAAAAACTGTGGCACATATACTCTATGGAATACTATTCAGCCATAAAAAAAACAAGGCCTTAGAATTTGATAGAAAGTGGAAAAATATGGAAGATTTGTTGCTGAGTGAAACAGTCAGCATAAAAGAGAGTCATTGCATGTCTCCACTTAACATATACTGACTGTCTGCATTCTATGGTAGAAACTGAAAGACTAGAAAGCATAAAAGTATTAAAAACTGTAATGGGAACTGGAGACAAAGTGGAAAAAGAGTGTGAGAGGGGAAGAGCATAAGAAATTTTGGAGGGGGGAAATGGAGTGGTAAGACACTTGTGGGACACAGATAAGGTTTATTATCTGTTTATGAAGATGTGTATGGTGGTCTCAACTCGGCTGGTCTGAGGTGTATATCATGCTGGGTAAAGTCTCTTCACAATCCAAATGATGTATAGTGATTTAATGTATTAATAATGATACTAAATAAAATAAAATAAAATCAGCTTCAAGATAATACATTTTCCCCATGACTTTTGGGTTCACTTTGCAAAATAAGATCTGGAATGCCAGGAAGACCCAAGTTGTACTCATTGCCTTGGCCCCATAGATATTTGCCACCTGATGTCTAAGTGTCACTTTACCAATATTCTAAAAAACTTTGAATGAGAAAATCAACAGTATTTCTAATGTCTCTATTTTCTCTTTATTCTTGTTGGAGGACCTGTTTCACACCTTTGTCCATAGCATTCCTCCCACCACCAGCTCATCACCACCCTTCAATTGTTCAACCATGAAAGGCTTTGGATCTGCTACATTTGGTATCAATGGGTTAAACATCAGCTTTTTATTGATGTTATATAGTGTGTAAATAAATTTCTAGCCAATGTGTTAGGACCGTTGTGATGCTACTTCTGGTCATTCAAGAAGGACAATATAAATATAACTAAATTTTTTACAATTTATTTCTTTCCCTCCCCAAACTTGAATTAGTTGGGTGGTTTACATCATGAGTGTAGGTGAGTGAATCATATCACTCTTACACATATAGACATATATACATGGTTCCACCTGAGAGCTACTTAGTCCTTGCACTACATTTTAAGAAAGTCTCAATTCTTTACAGCCAAAGAGAAAATAGCTTTCTAAGCAGAGGAAAACAGATTTGCAGGGCATGAAAGTATAAAATGGTACAAGGAACTATAGTGTATGTTGGGACAGAGAAAAAGGTAAGACTAGAGAAGTGGGTAAGGAACAAGTATGAATAACCTTGAAAGTCAGCTAATGCATTTAGAGTGTATCCTTAGCAATGGAGAATTAGGAAGAGTTTAAAGTGAGAGAAATATCATCAGTTTGATCTTGGAACTCTCACTCTAACAGCAGAATGGAGTACAGATTAGGAACTTCCAAGACTAAAGAGAAGGGTCCCAGTTCGAAGTCTGTTACAATAATCCAGGCAAGAAATGTGGAAAGTGTGAAGAAAATCAAAGCAGAAGAGATATGTATGAGAGACATAGAGGAGAGACTTAGAATGAATACAACTTGTTCAGCACTTAGATTTTGGGAGGGGAAAGGGAAAGACAGTCAAAGGTAACCATCACTTTTCCAGTTGTAATGACAATTGTATAGGGCAGTGTCATTTACCAATTAGATAAATTTACAATTTTAAGAAAGAAAACAGGTTTGTTT
>NW_006159559.1:8293823-8294818 GCF_000334495.1 Tupaia belangeri chinensis
GTAGGGAAAAGAATGAACTCAATTTTGTACATACTGAATTTGAAGCAACTATGCAAAGTACAGTGGAAGATCCAGAAAGTAGTTAGATAAATAATTTTGATGGCCAAGAACGAAGCCTGGACAGGAACTATGGATTTGGCTGCCATGATGCATATAGGTATCAGAGGAGCTGGAAGTATGCAGAGAGAGAATAAAGCAGAGGATAGATCTTTATGCTCCCCTCCATATTTTAGAGACAAGTAGGGGGGAAAGGGCCAGTAAAAGACATGCAAAAGGATATTTTCCAGCTGGAGGAGAACAACAGGCCAGGCTACCACACACAAAAAAAAGCTCCAAGACTGGAATAAAGACAGTCATTAGGGTCAAATTCTACCAAGGACATAATAAGAAAAATAAGAGGATTCCTCTGAATTTTACAGCTTAAACACAGTCTGAAGGAGTCCAAGAGGAACAGATCAAGTGCACAGATACGAAAGTCAGTCTGGAAAGAGGGAAGAAATGCCTTGTCCTCTGAGATGAGTGATAAGTTTGAGGAGGCTGAGTACAGAGAAGAAATTTGTAGAGTGGGAGTAGAAAGCCAAGGAATTTCACACCCATGGACTCAGTTTCTCTGTGAAGACACAGCTCAGGAAATTTGCCAAGAGAAAATTCTGCCACAGTGAGGGAGGATAAAGAAAAGAGTCCATGATATTTGGAGAAGATGCCGTGGAAAATTCTTCCCTCTTTCAACACTCCTTTCTTGGCATTCACCTCCATCTCTATTTGTATTTTTTTAAATTTATATACCTTCACTGAACATCACTACATTATACAAAATGCAATTTTCCATCCAGAATACATTGTAAAGTGGCTTAATCATACATATTATCATCAACAAATAATTTTCCACTTCTTTTTTCTTGTGTGTGTGTGTATACATATTATTTATCACCTTCTGACATTTCCCATCCTCCTCTCACCCTGTTGCTGGTAACTGCAGTTGTTTTTCATTCCTT
>NW_006159559.1:8295265-8303443 GCF_000334495.1 Tupaia belangeri chinensis
GTAGGGAAAAGAATGAGCTCAATTTTGTACATACTGAATTTGAAGCAACTATGCAAAGTACAGTGGAAGATCCAGAAAGTAGTTAGATAAATAATTTTGATGGCCAAGAACGAAGCCTGGACAGGAACTATGGATTTGGCTGCCATGATGCATATAGGTATCAGAGGAGCTGGAAGTATGCAGAGAGAGAATAAAGCAGAGGATAGATCTTTATGCTCCCCTCCATATTTTAGAGACAAGTAGGGGGGAAAGGGCCAGTAAAAGACATGCAAAAGGATATTTTCCAGCTGGAGGAGAACAACAGGCCAGGCTACCACACACAAAAAAAAGCTCCAAGACTGGAATAAAGACAGTCATTAGGGTCAAATTCTACCAAGGACATAATAAGAAAAATAAGAGGATTCCTCTGAATTTTACAGCTTAAACACAGTCTGAAGGAGTCCAAGAGGAACAGATCAAGTGCACAGATACGAAAGTCAGTCTGGAAAGAGGGAAGAAATGCCTTGTCCTCTGAGATGAGTGATAAGTTTGAGGAGGCTGAGTACAGAGAAGAAATTTGTAGAGTGGGAGTAGAAAGCCAAGGAATTTCACACCCATGGACTCAGTTTCTCTGTGAAGACACAGCTCAGGAAATTTGCCAAGAGAAAATTCTGCCACAGTGAGGGAGGATAAAGAAAAGAGTCCATGATATTTGGAGAAGATGCCGTGGAAAATTCTTCCCTCTTTCAACACTCCTTTCTTGGCATTCACCTCCATCTCTATTTGTATTTTTTTAAATTTATATACCTTCACTGAACATCACTACATTATACAAAATGCAATTTTCCATCCAGAATACATTGTAAAGTGGCTTAATCATACATATTATCATCAACAAATAATTTTCCACTTCTTTTTTCTTGTGTGTGTGTGTATACATATAATATATATATATAGATATATATATATATATATCTATATATATATATTCCCCCTATTTATCACCTTCTGACATTTCCCATCCTCCTCTCACCCTGTTTCTGGTAACTGCAGTTGTTTTTCATTCCTTTATTCTTTCTCACATTATATTGATTCACAAAATATTTTAACTAATCTAAATACTTTCAATAGTAATTTCAGCTGATGTATACATATCTGTGAACAAAAGTTGACTTTAGGCATGAAATTCTGTGGGTAGAATGACTATGCTATAAAATAACACATAGCTGAGGCTATATAGCTTACTGTGGTCACTAAATAGGTATTTTTTAAAATACTTTTTTTTATTTCAAGAAAAAACGTTTTAGCTTTAATAAATCAAAATCAAAAAATGTTGATAGAACTTTGCTTAATACTTAAAGCCAGGAAACAAGTTAGGATTCTGTTCAAATAGTAGGCACATGGACCTGTCCATAACTCAAGCAAAGACAAAACTCTTGGGAACCAGCAGTTAGCGTAATGGCTATGTCACTGGACTCCCACATAGTTGACCGCAGTTCGCATCCCGGACGCAGTGGCTTTAAACTCATGCCGGGCGCGTGTGCGTGCGTGCCCAAGATCCCGATAGGAGAATGGAGGAGAAGGGATTGCGGCTTGATCATCCCCCCTGGGAGGGATTTCTCGCTTTCTGTCTCTCTGTCTCTCTCTGTCTGTCTGGCGAGCACATGCGCCCTATAGCGAAACCTCTCCAAAAAAAAAAAAAAAAAGGCAAAACTCTTTAACACTGAAAAATGAAGCATAGAAGAGCAGTAACGTTTTAGTCAAAAGTCATACAATTCTATTTCACCAGTTCAAACTCATGTACTTTATCTTCTGTTGTGGTCAGATCTTTACATTTAAATTCTGGAAGATAACGTTCTACTCTGGACTTGTCCCTACTGTTAAGCTGGCCATTTTCTTAGTTGTTTTAGATCTCTTATTTCTGTGTATCTGACTTTTGTTTTCCTGAAATAGCACTCCTTTCAGAACTTCTTGGAGAACTGGGCTAGTGTGGGTAAATTCTTTCAGGTTTTGTTTACCTGAGAATGTTCTTATCATCTCTTCCCATAGGAAGGATGATCTTGCTGGGTACAGTAGTCTTGGTTGAAATTGTTTTTCCCATTCTTTCCTTGCTCTCATTGTCTCCAATGAAAGGTCCACTGTTAGCCTGATGGAATATCCTTTGTAAGTAACTTAACGTTTCTCTCTTGCCCGTCTGAATATCTTCTCTTTGTCTGTGGTTTTTGTCACTCTGGCTATAATGCGTCTTGGAGAAGATCTTTTTGAGTTGATTCTATTTGGGGTCCTTTGTATTTCTTGGGTCTAGATCTTTGAATGCCTCTCTAGGTTTGGGAAGTTTTCTTCTAGGATTTCATGGAATAGATTGTCAATGCCCTTATTAGTCTCTTCACCTTCTGGGATACCGACTATCCAGATGTTTGGACGTAGAGTAGTATCTAGTATTTCTCGTATATTATTCTCATTGGCAGGGTGGGAGGGAGGTATTTTCTTAATCTTTGTGGTGGATTTTACTAGTTCAGCAGTTCTGTCTTCTACGTCTGAGATTTGATGTTCTGTATGATCGAGTCTGCTTTTGATACTTTCAAAAGAGGTTTTGACTTCCTGTATTATAGCCTTCATTCTCCAACAGTTCCATTTGATTCTTTTTTATGGTGTATATTTCCTCTTTCAGCTCTTGCAAGAACTTCTTTACCTCCTAGAACTCATCAGATTTTTTCTTCTTCTGTTCATTGTCTGTCTTCTCTTCCATCTCTGCTAGCTTTGTCATTATGAATTCTCTAAATTCCTTATCAGACATTTCCATGAGTTCCATTGTACTGTGTTGAAGAGGAGTTATTCTTTTCCCTTGGAGGAGAGGTATTTTCTGGGTTTCACACATTTCTTATGGCCCTGCAGTGATTTCTAGTCATCTGATGGGTTATTCATTTCTTCCTAATTTCTAGGAGATCAATCTGAGCAATTAGAGGTGCACAGGAGAATATGGACTGCAAACTCTTTGGCATCACATTTTTCTCCAGGGGCTCTACCAGGGTAAGTTCTCAGCAGAACACCTTCATTGCTCTCTGAAATCAGCTCTCATGGCAGACTCATTCTTCTCCTATTTCTATTTTTTAAGTTAAAAGAGAAATTGTATTTATTTTAAAAACTATTTTATTTAACTTTATTATTTATTTATTTATTTTTAATTTAACCAGAGAGGGGGGAGAGAGAGAGAGAGAAAGTGAGAAAACAAGCCACCAAGTCCAGGATTTGAACCACAGTCAGCCATGTGGAAGCCCAGTGTCCTTAACCATCATGCCACCTGCCAGCCCCATCTCTATTTCCATTCAACAAACCATTTGAATCAATGATTTAAATAAAACTTTAAATTTATTAATTCTCATTTACTGAGTGCCTACATGGAACAAGGCACTGTATTGGACTCAAAAGATGCAAAGATGTTATAATATTTGGAGAGCTATAAATGCTTCCCAACAAAATTTTATCGATCTAATATCTACTCACTCTTAATGTGAAATTTTATTTTTAATTTTTCAGATGGTGCATGTGACCACCAGAGAGAGACAGAGAGAGAGAGAGATGGAGAAATCAAGGAAGCACCCCTAGGGGGAATGGTTACTCCACAATCCTTCCTCCCCCATTGCTCTCTTTTTTGGGGGGATTTTAGGCACACATGCCCATGTGCCTAGTATGCTTCTTAAACCACTGTTTTTGGGATTGAAACTGCAAAGTCAGCTATGTGGGATCTAGCTGCCTTAACTACCACATCATGGGCTGGACTTCAAGTCACATTTTTAAATGACACTTCTTCAGGGAGACCTGTCCACACTCCCCAAACTTGGTTAGGTCCCCCATTACACTTTCTCAGCATATCATATGATTTCCCTTAGTAACTTTTATTGTAGTGATAGCTAAACATTTAGCTACATAATTATCAAATATATGGCATAAAATATTATTTATATAATTGCATGTGATTTTTCATTTCTGTCTCATTTTCTCCATTAAATCGGAAGCTCCATAAAGTCAGTAAGTTTGTCATTGCTGGATGTTCAGCACCAATAAACTGGTATTTACTCATTCATTCACCCAGTAATTATTCAGCTCCTACTGTATGAAAGACACAGTATACATAAGACCAAAGAAAAAATAAAATTGCTGATTGATGGAATGATGTGCTGTAAGAGGCTCATTTCTAAACGACAAAGTTTGGCTATCTTAGTCGTGTGGCAGTAATGAACTGCTCAAGTGACATTGGATCCATATGGAAGATCATAGGTTTGGTTTTCTGGTAAACCTGTACATTCCAGGTGCATGAACCTGTGATTCCAACTGGCTTGAAACGCTGGGGAGAATTGTAGTGTAAGACCTACTGAGAGTTCTCTCTCCCCCTTCCTGTCTCTCACTGTCATGAAAGGCATAAACTAAAACTTAAAAAATAAATAAATATAGGACAAAGTCTAATGAGCCAACAATCTACCACCATAATTTGTTGTAATACAAACTACTTGCTAAAGGGATTCCAAATGTGGGACATTCAGTAGGGTAGAATTTAAATAGGAAAAGCTAACTTTTGACAGAAGTAATGACTTTAGGAAGAAATCATGAATGAGGAGTAGAGCATAGAGGGAAGGGTGACCCAGGAAAGGAAATATTTTTACTAAAACCACTCTTCATAGACTAGATGTAGCTAAACACCACAACAAAAGGAATAGAATTTCTTACCTGAATTGACCCACGAATAGTATTTCTGTTCTACTTCAGACCATAAACAGGTATACAACAGATTACGGGATTGCTGTGGACTGTAACTCACAGTACAATTCTAGAAAAAGAAGAATCATTCTACTTTTGAATCTCTCGGACTTAATTAAAGTTTAGAAATAAAAAGTAAGTAGCTTGGCACTACTACACAGAAAAAAACAATGATACTGCTTCTCCACAAGGAGTAGCAACACAAAATCTGCCAAATGATAAACATTGCAGGTATGCCAAGCTCCACTCTGCCTACTGTGGAAGATACAAACTCGAGAACATTTTCTTAGCATATTTGTCTCTTTTAACTGAACGGAGTGTAAAAAGATCTTACCATTTTATTTTTCATTCCATTGACCCTCTTAAGAAGACCAATGATTCTTTGAATAACTCAGCCAGTCTGGAATCATACTGGAGTCTAGGAAATTTTATACTGTTTAACTGGATTGCCTTCAAAATCAGAATTTCTTTAAACTTTTCTTGCAATATTTTTTACAAATAAATCACTCTTGTAAACAGTTTCTGAAAACCAGAACACCTCCAACAGCAATGCCATTTGACTTGTAAATGATTCCTCAGCCTTGGCCATATTCACCCAACCAAGAGTTTCTAAGTATCCATCCTTGCCCACATATTTAGTTAAAAAAAAAAAAATACTGTCATCATTTTCATCTTCTGCCCCAATCCCTTACAAAATCATAATAAGCAAACCAAAAGCTATTTAAAGAAAAAGTCGGAGCTAATACTAAGCTGGTATTTGGTATGATGACTGCAAGAGGTTGAAATGTTTTTAGACCCCCTGGGCGTTCCTCTCCCTCTCCAGCAATCTCATAATATAACAAATAAAATGTTAACGACTGGCATCTACAGAGGTATTCATTCTGACTGGTCAATGTCTATGCTGTTCATGAGGATAGAGATAAAAGCATGAGGATAGAGATAAAAGCACACACACACATACACATAATTATAATATATTTGTGTATAATAATTTTTGAGAGAATTTTTTTTTTTTGCTATAGGGCACAGGTATGTGCTCACCAGAAAGACAGAGAGAGACAGAGAGATAGAAAGTGAGAAATCACCCCCCGGGGGGGATGGCCATGCCATAATCCCTTCTCCTCCATTTTCCTCTTGGGATCTTGGGCACGCACGCACACGCGCCCGGTGTGAGTTTAAGCCACCGGGTCCAGGACTCAAATTGCGGTCAACTACATGGAAGTCCAGCAACATAGCCATTATGCCAACTGCTGGTCCCCTGTGTAAAATAATTATAATATGTGTGTATGTGTGTGTGTGTGTGTGTGTGCGTGTGTGTATACACACATAGTCATCAGAAAAGTCATGATGCATTTTTCAGTTTTTCTATGCAATTTTTCCGTTTTCCAATGACCCAATATTATTCATGGAAATAGGCAAACTGCATTCATTTTCTTTACAGCACTTGTTTCTTGATTCTCTTTAGGTTCATTGCAAACAAGAATGTTAATTTTACAGTTAAAGAAAATAAAACGCCAATGCAAAATAACTCTATATTTCCATAGAGATGCTCATATTGCAGCAAAGCTGGGGCAAAAGAAGACTATTATAACAATAACCCAACTTTTATTTTGATTTTGATTTTGAAATGGAAGACAATCGAATAGGCTTTGCCATGGAGTTGAAAAGCAGTGGTCTAAAAGAATGTCAGACTTGTGCTCAAGGCTGACCTGTACTGGTCCCTGTTGGACATTGTGTTGTTATCCTGGTCCTGCGAGGTCTCCTCACAGCTCATCTTCCTTAGCCAGTCACTTCTAGAGTGTCTCCTCTGGCACCCAGTCTTCACCCTGCCACTCCTAAAAAGTGTCTCTCATGCGCTGTTGAAAGTTCCCAGAAATTCATTTTCCTATGTTTTTTATCTGAGTGTTCACAGGATCTAAGTGATCCAGAGTATTTAACAACACTTCCTCAGTAAAAAAAAAACTATCCATGAAAATTCTGGAAATCTGAGGCTCAATGTTAGTAAGTGAATGAGTTCAGGGCTAGCAGGTGGTACGGTAGTTGGGGCACTGGACTCCAACGTGGCTGACCACTGTTTGAGTCCCAGCCCAGGGGCTCTTATCTCCTCCCAGCAAACTCAGGGTCCAAAGGTGGGGGGTACAGGGGGATTGGAGAAGGGATTGAGGCATGGCCATCCTCCCTGGTGGGTGATCTATTGCTTTCTGTCTCTCTGTCTCTCTCTGCCTCTCCAGCAAACACATGCAACCTACAGCAAAAATCCCTCTAAAAGTAAAAAAAAAAAAAAAAGCGAATGAGTTTATTGCTTATGATCCACTGCTAAGTTCCACAATACTGATCAACTGAAAAACAGCATCTGAGCAGCCCTTGTAGAGACTAAGCTGACAGGGCTGAGCGTGGAGCCAGAGGTGTTTCCTCACCTAGTATCTAAAGGAATGAGCTCATTTACATGGGATGTGGGGATCCTATGAGAAGAGTATCATCTTATGTTAAGAATTTGGAAGAGGGATAAAGATGAGCACAATGGAGGAAAAGAGATGCATTCCTTCTAACCCCACCATCGATGCTCCATGAGACCCCAAGGAAGGAAGAACTCTCTCTCTTTTTATAAGGTAACTCTAGGATTGCAGAGAAGGGTAGGGAGCTCAACAGCCCTTTAGGATGGACAGCATCAGCAACAGAACAAGGGCAAGGGCCCTCCCTTATTTAACCAGTAAGCAGTGGACCCAGACAGGGGCTCTGGAGAATAAAAATATGAGATGCCTGGGTCCTGGAAGCATAGAGAGAAACTCACCTAAGGCCTCCCAGGAATAAATGAGGGCAGCTGAGGTAGGAGCTGTGATCCCTTATGAGCAGGTACTAGACCAGACTCTGGCTGTTTCTGTGACCTTTGCACAGTCAAGAGCTAGTTGGGCCTGGGAACATCATGCTGGGTTTTAGTCACCCATTTCCCCCAAGTTCAGATGCACTGTCACTAATCCTACAGTCTCTTCAGAAGCAGAGCAGTAGAAAGTACTAGAATATACTTTAAATTTTTTTTTTTTTTTTTTTTTTACAGAAAGGGTTCTATATGAAGACCCATTCAAAGTGAGCCATTTGTCCAAATTACACAGCACATCATGGGGGTGCAAAGCTATTTTTGAAAACATGCCAATGTCTCCCTCCACGGGTCTCGCCTCTCTGGATGCAAACTTGGGAAGAACATTCCGCACGATGGAAATCCCTTGATTTATTCAGATATTGGTGTCAGAGATAACTTTTCCTTTCTAGACCAGTGCATCTAAGCTTGTTTCCATTGTTGCTCCCTAAGAAGCCTTTTTCAAACTTTTCTTTTACCACCTTCCTGATGAAATTTAATACCACAAATTTACTGTATGTCTGTTTACATACCGTACATATAGCTGTACTTCATAAATTTAACAAGAGAAAATTCCACCCCCCCGCCCT
>NW_006159559.1:8304579-8312666 GCF_000334495.1 Tupaia belangeri chinensis
TCCCACCCCCCGCCAAGAACAGACATTTGTGGCCCTTGGATATTTAGTTTCCATTGACTGCCACAGCATCCTGGACCTAGCCCTGAAAACCTTTGGCCTATTGGAGGTTCAGCTCATCTTCATTGGAAAGAGCAGCATATCATACCTTCAAGGGTCTAAAATGAAGCACATAGTTAAGATGGTATTCACATGCATTCCCAAATGCCATGACTTATGATTGTTACATTCTCCAAACAAGCTGACTGCTGCTTGGCATTTATTCCCAAATAATATTCACTTCTGATTTTCTGCTAGATCATACGTATCTGCTCAAATGCGATCCACTACCACCTATTCATATAGTTAGACATATACTGAGCATCTCCAGGATGCAACAGCTAACAATTGGAAAATCTGATTTCTCTTTTTATACAAGACATGTTTTTAAACAATATAAGCTTTAACAGTATCCCTTCCTATAAAGTTTTTAAAATCTGCCAAATTCCAAAGTCCTTATTTTTCATAATCTATACCAACTGTCAAATCATTGGCGAAGATGGCAAAAGTGGGATTTCACACTAGTTTTTTCAGCTCCCCACTCACCACTCAAAGAAAATAAAGTCAACATCCACCTTTTATGCCATAGGCTCTAAAAATTCTCAAAAAGTAGAGTTTTTTTAAAAAAGGAGGTGTTTTGCAATTATATCAAGTAGAGGGAATCATTAAACAGGCACCTACCACTCTGGGGGAAAGTCCACACATTCGGTTCTAGTCATCGTAAAATAGAAATATCCTAAACAGAACCTGTATGCTGCACCATGCACCTCAGCCTTCATTTAGTGGTCTCGCCTTCTCAGTCCATCTACTCCAAGGCTGCTGATAGCATCCAATTAATCAACTGAGTATTAGACTTTGTGATGCAGAGCAATGAAGTGCTAATGAGGACCATGTGTGGTTGTGAATGGCCTCCATGTGGCCAGCCACACTCACCAAAGGGAGAGGAAACACTAAAGATGCAGCTTTTCGGAATTCCACGGCGTGACCTCAAGTCAGAATACTGTGTGAGTCTGGGCACGCTCTGAGCTTCAGAAAGATTCCAAATGGTACATTGAGGTTTTGTGTCAATTCAATTTCAAAACATTTTATATTCGGAATCTTTTTGGAGGTTTCTAATTCACTCATGGTGACTGTAGTCCCATTATGCTTCAACGTAAAACAATTTGAATTAATTTAATACCTCAGGAAAAATGAGTACTCTGAAGGAAGAAAAAAAAAAAGATGATATATATACACATATATATATATGTATATATAAAACCCCCCAGGACTAGCTGCAGTGACACATAGGTGACACCAAATCTCGGGATGCTGGAAGCTACGTGGAAGGCCCAGGTTCCATTTCTGGGCCAATCTGAACACACCGTACTTGGCTATGTGCACCTGTAATCCTGGCTGACTGGAAGGCTGGGACAGGAGGATCACATCACAGTCAAATTCTACCAAGAAGGCCTATCTGTCTTTCTCTCTCTTTCTCTCATAAAGGAAAAAAAAAAAAATTCCAATGGTGCCATGCTTTCTACCTCAACAAATCATGTAGACTTGATCATTTAACATATCTAAAATATGTTTGCAAAGACTTGAGTTCAAGACCAAGTTTAACTTTTAACCAACATTTAATATTCACATATTTTCATATTTGCATTTTCAACAGCAGTTTATCAGGTGGACATCAACAGCGTGTTGATGCTAACAGCTCTGCAGAATTTCCGACTCAATGTTTCTTAGCTAGGGGGTGCCTCTGAGTGTCCTGGACAGATCAGGGTCATTGACATGCAGATACCCACGCTTAGAAGGCTGATGAGCATGGTCTGAGGGTGGGCTCTGGAATTTTACATTTTAATAGCTATCTTTGAATTTGGTTGGAACAAGGTCTAGGAATAAATGCTCTGGTCCTTTAAAATATGATTAAATCAACATACATTTTTATATAGAACTAAAGATGATGTGTTTATCTTTACTTATATACAATTTTAAATCTGTGTGCTGTGTGGAGTGAGGTAAATGTGCTCAGAAGATGGGGTAGTCTTTTGCTTAGATGGACGCATGTGTCTGCCTTCTGCTCTGGTTAATGTTGCTCCATAACAAACCACCCTAAAATTCGGGATATAAAGCAACCATTCATTCATGTGTGCATATTCTGTGCATCAGGAATCCACACTGGGCACAGTATGGATGCATATATTTCCTCCATGATGTCTGTGGCCTCATGGGAGAAGACTTACAAGCTGTGGTAACTCAGTAGCTGGGGGCAGGAGTCATCTGGAAGTTCCTTCACTCTTGTGTCTGCCACCTCGGCCAAGATGCAGGACTCAGCTGGGACCGTAGACTAGAACACTTTACATTGCCTCTCTCTATGGTATGGGCTTCCCTACAGCATGGCAGCCTCGGGATGTTGAGTTTTTACTCATCCAATGTGAACGTTGCAGATGATAATGTTCCAGAGGACAATGCAGAAACTGCATAAGGTGGCCTTTATGACCACCTTACCATCACTTAGGTTATTGCTCAAATTAAAAAACAAACAACAATGGGAACCAGCAGTTAGCGTAATGGCTATGTCGCTGGATTCCCACGTATTCGACCGCGGTTCGTGTCCCGGACCCGGTGGCTTAAAACTCACGCCGGGTGCGTGTGCGTGCGTGCCCAAGATCCCGAGAGGAGAATGGAGGAGAAGGGATTGCGGCGTGACCATCCCCCCTGGGGGGTGATTTCTCGCTTTCTGTCTCTATGTCTCTCTCTGTCTGTCTGGTGAGCGCATGCGCCCTACAGTGAAAATCTCTCCAAAAAAAAAAAATTAAAAAACAAACAAACAACAACAACAAAGAATAAACAAAACTCATGGGAGAATTTTAGTTACTGTTCCTAGCCTCATGGGAAACGGGTTTGAGAATGAGGGACACAGCTAATCAGGTTCTACCATGTTTGCCCTGCTTTGGCTTAAGGCAGACTCTAAGTACAGATTTCCCCTTAACAGTCTTGACAAAAGTAAAAAGGATCCCATGCACACACATAGAAATTTTGCAATATCTATCAGAATATGGAGGGCATGTAGTCAACTACTCCATTGCGATGGGAACGAGGAAGCAAATAAGACATGCCTCTGAGTAGAGGGAACTGCCCTTTGCTCATCTACAATTTCCACCTTCCTACATTGTGGTCTTTTAGATTAGTGAGTCTAGTGAAATTGGACATTTCCACAGTGCTTTATAGTTTTCAGAGAACTTTCTCATTTGCGCTCACATTTAGCGTTCACAGGTAGGACTTACTGTAGCAGGTACACAGGAAAGGCAGGTGTTTAATGGTTCCATTTTTCAGATGTGAGGACAGAGAATCAGAGAGCAGGAGTAATTTGTTGCAGTCACACAGCTAATACATGCAAAGCCAAGGCTCAGAGCCAGGGCCCCCATCATCACTCCGCTCTTCACTCTACAGTGGTTTGTCTAATTGTCTTCACTAATTACGCCAAGTAAGTCTCACCACGCACACCACAGACATCCTATTGAAAACACCTGTGCCATTAATTCAGCCAACTTTGTTCATTTACATATCATTAGGTGACATGTATTGAGTGCTTATATACCATATGTCTGATATGGTCAAAAGGATTTTTCAGGTATAGTCTCTTTCAGTTACATAGTAACAGGTGAATTTTTCACATGAGGAAGATAAATACAGGATATAAACCTCAAGACACAAAATCATGATAGCTCATATACAATTTTGCACAAGGTGGCTATAATTTATACCACCCAATAGCACCAAGTAAATGGAAAAACACCAGCCCCTTAAACACAGTGACCAAGGGAGTAACACAAACACAGCCCCCTCATTTCCTCTCTCTTACCCCAGTTCACCCGTCTGCTTTACCCTGTGAGGGTGTATGTAGTGCTATCTTCCCAAATTTGTGCAATATTATTGCTAAAACTATTCACTGTGGGCCAGTTAGTAGTGTGGTGGTTAAGACAGCTCAATCCCACATAGCTAGCTGCATGGTTCCAGCCCTGGACCTGGCAATTTGAGGGACACAACGGGCCCAAGTGCATGCGTGAGCACAATCCTGAAAGGAGGGAGAAATTGAGAAGGGACTTCAACATAACCATTCTACATGAGGGGTGCTTTCTTGCTTTCCTTATCTCTCTGTCTTTCCTCAGTAAGTGCATGCAACCTATGGCAAACTGAAAATGACACCAACAGCAACAAACAAACAAACAAAACCTATTTTCTTCAATGTCCTAAACATAAATAAGCATCCTAAGTAGATGAATCTAAGTAGCAAATAAGATGGGAAAGTCTTACATTCTGAGGCTTTTGTTGCGTTATTGTTTAAAAACATTTAGAAAGTAGCAGAAGAGGGGCCAGCAGTTGGCATGGTGGCTAAGGCCACTGGACCTCAAACATGGTCGACCATGGTTTGAGTCCTGGACCTAGTGGCTTGCTTTCTCACTTTCTCTCTTTCTCTCACTCTCCCTCTCGCTCCCTCTCTGGTCAAAAGACCTGAGGAAATTCATCTGTGACAATGAGGCAAAAATTTTAAATCCTATTTTTCAAGAATTGTGAGGGTTGCAAAGTCTCTTGGCCAAGACTGAGGAAGGTATGAATGATGATGATGATGTAGTCAATACTGATGAAAGTTCAGTGGCACCCCACCAGAGCTGAACATGCCAGAGTTGTCTGCTGGAATTCAGCTGATAGACACCTACATGGATTGGAGGCAATGACTCAGTGCCAAGTAGAGCACCCAATACTTCATGGTCTCCCATCTCGCTTAGGGCCATGCTGCCTGAAAGAAAAGAAAAAATGGCAAGACAACAAATGCTGGATTTTAAGTTAATGCAAGAGGAAAATGGAACTAACCATAGCACCTTAGAGCCATAGCATTTGTGCCACTATTTCCTTCCTTCTCCATAATTCAGAAGCCCCTACACTGCGCCATGGGACTTCACCATCAAACCTCGTGCTTTCGGTAAGGTAAAGTACTCTCCTTACCATACTATCTTTTAAAATTTATTAGGGATTTAAAATGTTTAAAACTTTTATTAGTGTTGTAGAAGAGTATTTCTTACTAGACTCTACCGGTGTTTCACCCAATTTTATTTTTCCCATATGCCTCATCATTTTTACTGCATGGAATTCTATAATGCCTTGGTTTTTAGGAAGACATATATCACACTGTAGTAGAAACAACTATATTATCTCATTTAATCCTCATCTTATCCCATTTTACAAGAGAGAACACAGGAGAGATTTTGTTTGATATTAAAATCCCATGACTTGAGCATGTTCTCCCAGCCTGAGTTCTCCTTCTTTTCTTATCATGTAATGCTAGCTAATTTCCTCTACCATTCAAAAGCTTTCTCCTATGACATCATGCCAAGAAAAATCACAAATGGAGTAATGGCTCCCAGCCCCTCTGAAAGGAGGGAAGTTGCTCCATGCTCAGGAGTCCGAGTGGAAACTGGTTTCTAGTATTTAGGTGAAAAGTTCACCCCAAAAATAAATAAATAAAAAGTTCTCAAGAGAAGTTCTTAAGGCCAAAAGAAAGAAACAGAAGGACTTCCAAGAAATAGATCCTGGTGGGGGGAAATTCTACTAGCAATGTGAAAAAAACACAGGCAATTTTCCCAAAGCAACTGATAACTATTGAGTTACTTTCCCCAAGATCAGCGGCAGAGCAGGAATTAGAAAGACCAACTTGGGACTCTTCTCAATTCCCTTTAAATATTGTGTTTCTGTTGCTTGGAAAGTTCACATTTCTGCATCAGACTGCTCTGCTTGCTATATTTCACACCCCCTCTGGCTTCACATCAGAAGGACAAGGTCAGTATTTGTTTGTAATGGAATAGGGGTGCGATGGTGAATAATACAGATGTGTATTTTACTTGGAGCCAACTCAGTTCACCTTTCTTCTCTGAGTAAACTCAAATCTTGAGAGAGGCTGGAGCACATAAGCTTCAAAAGGAGGCCCTCCTTGGGTATTCAAAACACATTTTATCAAATAAAGATCTTATTTCAAGCAAGAAGCACCTACCCAAAAAAACATAGTTTCTGAAATTCACTTGTTAGATGTTTGGTTTATTTTGGATGGCTGTTATTTCTTGTGGGACGAATTTTAAATGTTAACAGGAAAAATATAATGATGTTGGTGGAATTGAGGATGGGGGTTTAAATGAATGAATTCAAATCAGTACATCTGTAATATTCTAGAATGGTACATTTTTTCAAGTTTTTTGCTTAGATTTTAAGAGAGAGTCGGAATAAATGTTTCTACTTTGAAGTAGAATGTTAAGGCCATCTGGGGGACACAGAAAAGGCTTATTGCCTATTGATGATAATGTGTATGGTGTTCTCAACTGGACTGGTCTGAAGTGCATTTCATGTTGGGTAAATTCTCTTTACAAGCCAAATGATGTATAGTGATCAAATGTTTAAAAAATATATGCACATATATAAAATAATAATAATAATTTTTTAAAAACGAATGCTAAGGCGAAAATGAAGAGAATCAATTCTACTCAATTTTTGAATAGAAGCAGGACAAAATCAATGTTGTAGCATAAAACAGATGCTTTCCCATTTGGAAATAGGCCACACTGAAGATACAGGACATAAAAAGCGTTCCAGTGGATCCTTACTTCATCTGTGGCCACATGTGTCTTGTCTAATCTTGACCACAGAACCAGAATGCTGAGAAGACTTGGAGAGATCATCGAATCCACGCCCAAGCCTAAGGGAAGACCTCCCACTAAACCTCCAGACACATGGGGACTTACCCTGTTTTTAAAGACCTCCATGAAGTCTTGCAAAAAAGTGTTCAAAAGCCAGCTCTCTTGCCAGCAGTCTGCTTGGCTTGTTGAATTTGCATCGGCCCCACCCCTATTAATCAATCCCACCCCAGCTTTTCAGAACAGTCCCCTTTACTCTTTAAATATTCCAACATCTGCCCTCAGCTTGTGTTTGTAGTGTTGCCTAGTTCTGGTCCCCAGGCCAACAGAGACCTGTTCCAGTCTCTGCAGGGGCCAAGACACAGGTGTGAACCTCAGGCAGCTGGGGCCCCTCCCGCCATCCTCAGTGTGACCACTGGCAACTCTTGGCCTTCCAAGAGGCTAACATGAGGGCAGACAAATCCCTAAACACTCCAGAGCTTTGGAGCACTTTATTCTTTGCCAAGAGGGGGAAAAGATTCATGTATTTGCTATTAGGGAAGCTGCCTGTGACACCTGATATGAAATATTTGCCTAAAAAAGTGAATCGATAAGTATTTAACTACCCCAAGTTAAGCTCTTGAGCAAGCCTTCAGGTTGCAACTTTTAATGAAATTCTTACTCTGATGGTTTAAACCAGCAAGAGAGTAAATTATTTTTTCCTTTATTAATATGAACAAAAGTTGAGGTGTAAGAAATAGCCCCAGGACTAACTAAATAGGTATTAAGAATGATGTTTCCTGAGAAATGTTTGTGGCCAGAACCCTGACTCAGAAATGAGGAACACTATGGCACTCTGCTTCAGAGTGGCTCCATAAAACTCTTTCCATATTCTCCCTGACAATGTTCTGAGTAGTCCCCTAAGCTGATCTTCCAGTGGCAAACAGATTGCTTAAACAAACTAACTTTAGTGACTTCTAAAGAAAGCTGTAACTACTCCATCATAAACTCTACTCTTTTCAGGTTTGTAACTGGAAGGTCATAAATCTAAGACTTGATCATCACTGGCTCACAATCAAAAAGTCTATCTTCAGGTGCAACTAAAACGATTCTTAGGAAGGGTAGCAGCGCCCCCTGCTGGTTAATTCCACAAGCTGAATTTATACAATGTGGAAACCTGGGTATGAAGTCCTTTGATTCTAAAATCCCTTGTAGGTAAGAGGGGAAATGAGGTTTTGAAAGCGACAGTCTTCATTTCCTCAGCCACTCACACTGTAGCAAAAAGAGTCTCACATTTCTTTTATTATTATTTCTAGCATTTAATATAGTCAGCCACATTACAACTGATGACATCTCGATGGCATTGTTCCCTATTATTGACGGTGTGAGGCAAAATTACTCAAGGTG
>NW_006159559.1:8312832-8316462 GCF_000334495.1 Tupaia belangeri chinensis
CCTCTTTCTAATGCTCTCACTCCGGAACAACAGACTTGTACCACTGGCAATCTTTGAGATGGTCCGCAGGAGCCACAGAAGGACCAGGACAGCCCACTGCAGATGTCAGGCCCCTGACTCCATGCCACCTGACTTGCTGCTCTTGAGATCAACTTCAGTCTACAGGAAGAGACCTCATGACCATCCACACATATTATAGACCATCAAGCCTGATCTGACAAGCTCAAACACCTCAGCTAGTTATTTTCAAAGCAGTCCCTAAGGATTCAGAAAACTAAGAGACTCTCAAGTTGGCTGGGGTACATTATTCAATGAGAATTTCACTGTATTTAATAAATATGTAATAAACATACTCGTCTGGCACCACAAAGGCACCAAGGGTACAGTAGTAAACAAAAAACTATACCTTTTCCAACAACCTCCCTTGTCTGAGGGAGAAGACAGGCAACAAACAATCCCAAACAACTGTAGTGCAAACCATGACAAAGGACATGGAAGAGGGCCAGTCCTGGGGTCTAGTGGTTAAAGGAGCCAGATCCCACATTGCCAGTTATGAAGTTCACACTCGTACTCTATCTCTTAAAAAACAATAAAGAAAAATAGAAAAAGAAAAATAGAAAAAGAAAAAGAAAGAAAAAAGCGTGCTGGGTCCATCTGCGTGCATGCCTAAAATCCTGACAAGGTGGTAAAATGGAGGGGGAGGGGCTGCATTCATGACTGCACCTCATTGGGGTGCTTTGTTCCTCTCCAGCTCGCTCTCCTCTCTGTTTTTTCTCTTTCTGATGAGTGCATTCACTCTCTGACTTATAAGCAAACAAACAAACACAAATGGACCTGGAAAAAAAAGGTATACAGTGCCATGGCCATAAACAGCCTAGGGCAGTGGAGACGGTTTACTTGAAGAAGTGGGATTACAAGATCAAAAGGATGAATAGCAGTTACTAGGAGTTAGGAGGTGAGTGTTCCAGGCAAAGTGATGGCCAGGCGGAAGGCAGTTGCTGGGCAGAGAGGGTCACGTTACTGAGTATGAGCCTGCCGTGAGTGTCCAGGTCTTTATGACATTGTTCCAGCAAAATTAACTGCAAATTCTGTATACACATACACACACAAACACACACACACCTTTGCCTACAATTGACCAAATTTCTCCAACAAAATGAGTTTTGCACCTCTGTGCATTCTTCCAGGTTTTACCCCCCTGCTGGGAGTTGTGAATCCCCCGAGCCCTCTGCTCGATCCTGCATTAGTTGTTGCATGTTGTACCATGTCTCCAGAGCCAGTGTTTTCCTTTATACGAGCAACATCTATCTGCCTGCATCTCTAAACTTCCTAGCCACGAGATATTCTTCCTGTTCTGAACAGTGACTCCATATGAGGGAAATGTAGAATTTTTTTAGAAGAATTATTTTAATTTTATTTATCATTAATTTTAATTTGCTCTGTCACATGCACTCACTAGAGAGAGAGAGAAAGTGAGAGAACAAGACCACCAGGCCTAGGACTCAAACCACAGTTGCCCATGAGGAAATCCAATGCCTTAACCACCATTCCACCTGCTGGTTCAAAACTTCTAGAATTTTGTCCTCATCTTTGACAATGTCTCAGCAAGGTGTTCTGCAACATTATTAGTTTCTACTAGTTTAACAAACACTCATTTAGAGCTTACTATGTGCCTCCCAAATAGCAACTCATTTCATCCTCATGATAATCCTACTAGGTCATTTTCAATGCTTTCCTCGTGTCACAGATGAAGAAACTAAGATACCAAGAAGATAAGAAACTTTCCTGAGGTTGCTCAGACACAACTTGTGACCACCAATCAAGCCTTCAGAATCCAGCTGGAACCCATGTCTCCATGCAGTCTCCTCTTAGCAAAACCAAAGTTATCCAGCAGCAGCCATTTTTTCTAGTTGTAAAGTCTATGTCTCATGTGGTAGAGACCATTGATTCTACGACCTGACTACTCTCCAGTCCTTCTCCCATCTCAATCCCCATGGCCTTTGTACCAACTCAACTTCTTCATCCCCTTCTGCACATCGTAACCCCAGTCCTCTTCCCTTCTCATCTATGTTTTATGCTCTGTTACAGCACTCTATAAGTAAATATATGGTCTCTTTCTTTTTTTTAAGAGAGATTTTGTATAGGGCACATGCGATCACCAGAAAGACAGAGAGACAGAAAGCAGGAAATCACTCCTCAGGGGGGATGGCCACACTACAATCCTTTCTCCCTCATTCTCCTCTCGGGATTTTGGGTACACATGCACATGCACACACACCCAGTGCGAGTTTCAAGCCATCAGGTTCAGGACTCAAACCATGGTACACTATGTGGGAGTCCAGCGACATAACCATTACGCCATCTGCATGTCCCTGTTCTGTTTCTAACCTTCACTATTGCTCTAGCACTCATGATCTGTGTTAACCCTCACACAGGGATCTCCTTGAGCTGGAGACTCTGCCTTTGTGGCCTAATTTCAGAAAGCTGTAGTCCACACCTCACCCTAGCTCAGTCCTCCAACGACCACTTACCCCTGTGGTCTCTACCAATTGGTCCTTCTGCTGGGACTGTTTTCATCCTCCTCTTCTTTCAAGGCTCAGCTCAGCTAATACCTCTTTGCCAGGTCTTCCCTGGTACCTTGCATCTTCCTCACTCCCCTGAATGATCTTTGTTTTCTTTTTGTTCCTCTAAACCTTGTGTATAGGTGTTGGTGCCAGGTTGGGGCCAGACACATAACGCAGGGGCAGATCAATGAGATTGACAAACATTGACTAATTTAGATAAGTATTTTTATTGTGGGAAAATAACATAAAATGTACTCATTTAACAATTTTTCGATGTACAACTTTATGCACAATTAAGTATATTTATAACACTAAGCAACCATCAGCACTGTTTCCAGAACTTTCTCATTAGCCTAAGTAGCTCTGTACCCGGTAAGCGGTAACTCCCCATTTCTTCTCCCTCCAGTCCTTGGCAACCACTTATTCTTTTCAGTCTTCATGACTTTGCTTAGGAATCTCAGATAAGTAGAATCATATAATATTTGACTTTTTGTGGCAGGCTTATTTCATGTGCGTGCATGCCCCAAATCCGGATAGGATGGAGAAAAGGAGGAAAAAAGATTGTTGCATGATCACTGGGGATCTCTCTCTCTCTCTCTCTCTCCCTCCGTCCTCCCTCCCTCTCTCCAGTGAGCTCACTTACCTTTGGCACTTTAAAAAAAAAAATGAGGCCAGGGCACTGGACTCCCACAGGGCCAACCATGGTTCCAGTCCCAAACCTGGCAGCTTGCTTTCTCATTTTCTCTTTCTGTCTTTTGCTGTGGGAAATTTCATAATAGCACATTTAAAAATAATAATAAATAAAATTAAATAAATCTTTTTGAGAGGTTTTTGCTATAGCAAATGAATGAATGGGCCAGCATTTTTTTTCAAATGGCTTTTTTTTTTTTTTTGAGAGGTTTTCACTACAGGGCGTGTGCGCTCGCCAGATAGAGAGAGACATAGAGACAGAAAGCGAGAAATCCCTTCCAGGGGGGATGGTCAAGCTGCAATCCCTTCTCCTCCATTCTCCTCTCAGGATCTTGGGCACACACGCACACACACCTGGCATGAGTTTAAAGCCACC
>NW_006159559.1:8317886-8329527 GCF_000334495.1 Tupaia belangeri chinensis
AAAAAAAAAATGAGGCCAGGGCACTGGACTCCCACAGGGCCAACCATGGTTCCAGTCCCAAACCTGGCAGCTTGCTTTCTCATTTTCTCTTTCTGTCTTTTGCTGTGGGAAATTTCATAATAGCACATTTAAAAATAATAATAAATAAAATTAAATAAATCTTTTTGAGAGGTTTTTGCTATAGCAAGTGTGCGCTCATCAGAAAGACAGAGACAGAGAGACAGAAAGCAAGAAGTCAACCCCCAGGGGGGATGGCCATGCCACAATCGATCTTGGGCATGCACACGCATGCACCCGGTGTAAGTTTTAAGCTACCAGGTTTGGGACTTGAACTGCAGTTGACCACATGAGAGTCCAGCAACATAGCCATTAGGCCATCTGTTGGTCCCAATAATTATTTTTTTTTTAATGAATGAATGGGCCAGCATATGTTTTCAAATGACTTTTTTTTTTTTTTTGAGAGGTTTTCACTACAGGGCGTGTGCGCTCGCCAGATAGAGAGAGACATAGAGACAGAAAGCGAGAAATCCCTTCCAGGGGGGATGGTCAAGCTGCAATCCCTTCTCCTCCATTCTCCTCTCAGGATCTTGGGCACACACGCACACACACCTGGCATGAGTTTAAAGCCACCGCATCCGGGATGCGAACTGCGGTCAACTAAGTGGGAGTCCAGCGACATAGCCATTACGCTAACTGCTGGTTCCCAAGAGTTTTGTCTTTGCTTGAGTTATGGACAGGTCCATGTGCCTACTATTTGAACAAAATCCTAACCTCTCCGTAGCCCCCACCAGCCATCTGGTGAGACTGCTCCCATCAGTCCCTCTTGTATGCTTGTGCCACACCGTGCATGTCTCTGGCTTGCGCACCCTGCCGCATTGAGATGATTCGCACTGTCCATCTGTGTCTGAAGTGGAGCTTCTTGAAGGCAGAGACCAAATCTTTTTCATCTTTGTACCCCCTTTGCCTCGTATAGTGTAGGACTCACAGAAGGTACTTAATGAATGTTTGTTCAATGGAAACTCCCTCAACTCCTTTTCCCACCATTAAAAATAACTTCAAGACAGCTTGTGAATCAATATAATGTGAGAAAGAATAAAGGAATGAAAAACAACTGCAGTTACCAGAAACAGGGTGAGAGGAGGATGGGAAATGTCAGAAGGTGATAAATAGGGGGCTTTCTTTCTTTCTTTTTTTTAGAGAGACTGTTGCTAGAGGGCATATGCACTCTCCAGAGAGACAGAGAGAAATCACCCCCGCAGAGGGGATAGCCATGCCACAATTCCTTCTCCTCCATTCTCCTCTAGAGATTTTGGGCATGCACACGCATGCACCCAGTGTGAGTTTTAAGCCTCCGAGTCTGGGACTTGAACCTTGATCGACTACGTGGAAGCCCAGCAATGTAAGCACTATGCCAACAGCTGGTCCCAATGAATTTTTGCTGCTATCTAGTTTAGTTCCAACATCACGCAACCCATATAGGTTCATATGAAAAGGCTGATGGCCTAGAAAGCCCTGACCTTGGCATGATATGGAAAAGACTATCTTAGAGTCACCTGGCCTCCTACTTGCTGTTGGCACTCCAGACCAGGGACAGCTCGCTCTGCTTCCCCAGGCTGCCTTCACCCACTCACCACCCCCTTGGTCTGTTCTGCAGAGGAGGGCTATGTCCTGAAGTCTGCTGGAGCAGCACCTATGTCCGGTTTTCTAAGGCTCAGAGTCTGCCTCTTCTCTGCTTGCCGGAAGTTCTGCTTGCCTGCCTGCTGGGCCTGGCTCTCCTGGCTGTCTCACTTCTGGCCTAAAGAACCAGCTGCACCTCTGGAAGAATCAACCCATTTGGTTTCCTGGTCTTACTTCCTGTCTTGTGGCCACAGTCCTGAGGTTGGCTTGAAATCCTCAACCCCAACACATGGCCAGTGC
This sequence comes from Tupaia belangeri chinensis, assembly GCF_000334495.1. Taxonomy (NCBI): domain Eukaryota; kingdom Metazoa; phylum Chordata; class Mammalia; order Scandentia; family Tupaiidae; genus Tupaia; species Tupaia belangeri. Next base: position 8,319,804 of record NW_006159559.1, read on the forward strand.
CCCCGGGTTCCAGCCCCTGGCGTCGTCATTTGTAGACTTCTCACATCCGAACTGAGTTTGGATCCCATCATTCAATTGAGATTTCACTTATTTGGTTCCAGAAGAAAAGGGGGTTTCCAAATGCTTAAGTACTCAGGATTGTTCATTTGGCTTTACATTTAGGGGTCTTTAAAGTGAAACCAAACATCACAACATACAAAATTGCAACTCCTGAATTTCTCATCCACCTTAGAGCCAAATGTCCCCACCCTAGGAAGTTTGTTTTGCCAACACCCAGGATCTGCTTCGATCTATTTTGCTTTTACTATCGGATCACTTAATTGTACAACTAGACATTTTCTTCCTTTTCCTAAGGATGGCCACTATTTTTGATGTTCCTCCTTCTCTCCTGTCTCCATTGTCTTACTCAGTTTATACACTTAAAATCAGCCCACCAAAGAACTATAATAGGCAGAGTGCCACGTTCAGTAAGACACAACAATTGTCTTATAACTGCTCTACCTATCACCTATCACAATATTATAAAAAAGAGAAAGTCTAAGAAAAAAAAAAACTCATCCAAATTATGTTTTCCAATTTGATGAAATGACAAAACTAACTTACAAATACAGATCAAAACTAGAAGAGTTCAAGGAAGATGTAACACCCAAATAAAACTTGAGACTATTGGAAAACTGCTCACTCAGGCTGCTTAATCATGGAACAAATACCCTCAAGTATTTATAATAGTAAAGAAGTAAAAAATACTGCAGTTCTTTTATGGCATATTGAGCATTTGAAGGCAAGTGGGCTTCGTGGAACAGACACATGAGAGAGAAAGAGAGACAGAGAAGGCACCCAGCAGGGTCTTGACACCAGGATCCACCCCCAGCCACAGCCAGCACCAGGTCATGGGCAGACACATGCCCAGAAGACTAAGAGAGGTCTCTGGACTGGAATCAGTCAGAACTGCCCCATGGGTCCATCTCACAAGGCACTGTGCTTTATGCTGCACGATCCTCTGGCCCCCAGATCTCCCCTTTGTATGAGGACAGCAGTCATTTTGGATTAGGGACACCCTCATGACCTCATTTTACTTAATTACTTTCCTAAAGACTCTATGTCCAATTAAGGTCACATTCAGAGGTTCTGGGGTTTACACTTCAACATAACCTTCTCATCCGTTTTCATGTCACTGGCTGAATAATTTGTGAGGCTCAGTGTAAAATGAAAATTTGGGGACCCTTGTTCAAAATTTACAAGAATTTGAAGACATCAGTGAAAGAACATTAAGTCAAGTAAGGGCCCTTGTAAACACAGTGCTGTGTGCAACTGCACAGCTTCCTGTTCATGAAGCCGGCCATGAACTCAGTGTATGTGAGGTAATCATACCAAATATGCACTTTGCAATAATGGCAATATGGTGACTGTTTTGTTTGGTAAAGCTTTCATGTCAGGCACAGGGCACAAGTGACTGATCTCCATGGTGACCTATAAAGGAAGAGATTATGTTATTAAAGTTATGCTAACAATTTGCGGGACTAAGGGTGCAGAAACCAGATCTTGGAGGCTTATCCAAGGTTTACATCTTGTGCACATCACTGTCAGAGGCTGGTAGAGCAACAATTCTTTCAGGCTGTTATATAAGCATCCCCGGGGGCCCTCCTCCTTAAAACTCTACCACACTGAAGTTCTTTGCTTTCAGTCAGAAGGAAGAGAGATGGATAGAGACAGCTCACTCACTCTTAACTGTCTCAAATCAGAAGTGTCATTATCATCTCTGCTCCTATTCTCACTGTCCAATGTTCCCAGCCTAACCTCATAGAAGGCTAGGAATGATAATCTTTTTGTTTGCACAAAAAGGCAATGAATTGGTGAATATCTAACTTGACTCTGCCACTGAAATGATCAATTTCCATGGAAATAAAATAAATCCATGAGGTGTGTTTTGTTCACAAGCTCATAGAACTGTGCTAGTTTTTGTTTGGGGGGTGGAGGGAGGCTTGAGAGATTTTTTAACATAGGGTGCAGGCACTTGCTAGAGAAACATAAAGACAGAAAGCAAGAAATCACTCCCTAGGAAGGATGGCCACACCACAATTCCTTCTCCTCCATTCTCCTCTCAGGATTTTGGGCATGGATGCACACACACCTGGCCTGAGTTTTAAACCACCTGGTATGGAACTCAAACTATGGTTGATTACATGGGATTCCAGCAATGTAACCCTTATACCATCTGCTGGTCCCAGAACTGTACTGGCTTTTTTTGTTTTTGTTTTTTGTTTGTTTGTTTTGTTTTGTTTTTGAGAGTTTTTTGCTATAGGGTGCATGTGCTCGCCAGAAAGACAGAGAGACAGAAAGCAGGAAATCACCCCCCAGGGGGGATGGCCACACCGCAATCCCTTCTCCTCCATTCTCCTCTAGGGATTTTGGGCGCATACGCACATGCGCCTGGCGTGAGTTTAAGCTGCCAGGTCCAGGACTCGAACTGTGGTGGACTACATGGTATTCCAGTGACATAGCCATTACGCTAACGGCTAGTCCCAACAGAACTGTACTAGTTTTAGAGAAGAAAGAGGTTAAATAAACTATTTTACTATTTTTTTCTCCTCAAAAAGCTTAGCTTTTTATTATGAAGACAAGAGCCAATATAGCAAAAAGATCAATATCAAAAAAGGAGATTATATCACTGTGGGGTAAGGAATTGGGAAAACTTCATATAGGAAGTCCTACTTGATATGAGCATAGAAATAAATGAAGACAACCCAAATGCAAACGATTAAAGGCTGTTTATTCAAAGCTTGCTATATATGACAAGGGAGTCAGTCACCATTGCTTTCATTTGGTAGACGCTCAAAGACAGCCATTGGGTAAGAAAACTTTGAAGTGGAAAAAACCAAAGGCTTTAGGTTTGTTGTTGGGTGGCTTATGGCATGGGAAGTAGCAGGTGAGCTAATTAAAAGCCAGACACCCTACATGAGAGGTTAGAGGTACACGTTTGGCTTTCCAATTGGGCCTAGATGGAAATACAATTCTCAGACTGTATCCCTATCATTAAGTAACACTTGACTATATTCGTAAACGTGCAAAAGGTCCTATTGACAATATTCTTTGCAACAAGGTTGTGCATAACTTAACATCCTTCAACAGGAGCCTTGTTATATTCTTTCACTGCAACAGCTCTACACTCATAAAAAAGAATGAGAAAATCCTTCATGTATTAAGAAAACTCCAAGACATACTTAGTGAAAAAATGAAGAAGTAGAACTTGTTTTTAATAAGCTACTGGTAGGTTCCACAGGATACATAAGAAACCAATCACTCCACTAGCGTCTGTGAGACGAGGATGGGTAGGAGTCATTTGACTAGAGTAAACTTTGTAGCTTGGCCATTCATTCAGTGGTGGTGTGAGTGAGATTGAAAGAGTCACAAGATCACTTCTTGACTTCTGGCCTGGAGGTAAAAGGTGGCACCAATTGCATGGTAGAGTATACAAGGGGAGACTGAGATAAGGCATCAAAATGGAAATGTCTACAGTGAACAGTTAGACATATGAAACTAGATCTCAAGAGAGAAATCTTATTCTGACCCTAATGAAATCCTTAGCCCTGGGGAAATTTCCATGCCAAACCTAGAGGTTACATCACTCATTTTTTAGGCTGTTGAGATTTCATTCATGGTATTTGAGATTTGACTCAAAACAATGCAAAAGGGTAAAGGGAAGTGGACGGAGTATAGACAAAACAAGACAGCTTGAGCTGACTACTAATGAACCAGAGTGATGGGTATTTGCATGTTTATTGTAATAGTCTCTTTACTTTCATGTATGAAAGTTCTTCAAAAGTTCACTGAAAATGTATATGATGAAAAAACTATGCACGGATTCCAAGGGTCTTTGGGTACCAAGGTAAGTTTTTACTGTAATTCCATTTTTCCATGAACTTTTTGAAGTCTCCCCCATCTATGATTACAATTGTCCTTAATATAAGGATTTTTAAAAATCAATGTCCAGGAAACTAAATAAGGCAGAAATTCTGGAGGCAGGACCTCGGTGATAACATCATGTGAACGTCACAGGGTGAGTGACACCACCACCCAGCTAGGAGTGACAACTGCATGTATCCAACTTCGATTATCACTGCACCACCTGCCTCTGAACCATTGCCCCTGGCCCTCTGCACCCAGATCCAATCACCTGCTGCTGGGCCTGTCCACAAATCCCAGCTCTCTTTGAATCTAGCCTCATTCAACGGTTCATTTTGAGTCCTAGCAAGGCAAGAGACAAATGGAAAGAGAGGCAACAGATACAAAGATACTGTGAATCCCCAAATGGTTTGATCTGAGTCACATACAGGGTAAACAGCACAGTGTCGATTTGATCCTGCACAGTGACAAGCCTCTCTGTGCCCTGAGGATCAGACACTGGGCTTGCTCCCACCAGTTCAGTCCCTAACACAGGACTGGAACATGAGTGCCCTGGAGCACAGACCTCATTTCACAAAGCTTCAGGCAGCTGTTTTCTGGCTCTAGAAAACATCTTTGTCCCACCGAGAGGGGAACTTTGTTGTCCACCAGAAGGAAGCTTTATTTAAGTTTTTGCCCCAAGTCAACCCTGATAAGCTATATGATTCAGGAAAGTTGTTTCACTAGTTTGAGTCTAGCTCCTTTACTCATACGATGGGATAAAGCACACTTTCTAGGGTTGACATCTTAAAAGAAAATATTAAAGCACCTGAGAAGTGCCAGTTATGTGTGGGATCTCAGGAATCATTAGTTCCCTCTCCCTGGCCTGCTCTTTTGTTGCCGGTGCCACTGTGAAGTCATGTCAGTTGGAGGACTTCCTGGCAACTTACTTCTCGAGGCGGACCATGAAAGGCATGAGAAAATATTACCAAATCTTCTAAGACTAAACCTGATCCTCATTGCAGCGTCTTTGCCGTCCATGGCCTCCCTGTAATGACCCTGGGCTACTGAACACTAACCATTCCCTTTTCTAAGGTCAACCCCATCCTAAATCTGCAACTCTGGAAAATGTCCACCCTCTGGAGCCAGATAACATGATGGCTACTTTGCCCAGTGTTTTGACAACATGTTTCTGATCCATGAAATTATATGAAGACTTCATTACAGATAATGGCCAGAGAACATAGGAAGTCACATGTTCCCCCACAACAAATGACCCTGGCTCCAAAACTCATCCCCCTACATTGCCATGTCTAAACACATAGCCAAGTCCACGGGGCCCTGCCAAGGGGTCAAAATTACATATCATGGGACCAACAGATGGTATAATGGTTACATCACTGGACTCCCACATTGTAGACTGTAATTTGTGTCTCGGACCCCAAAAAATTGGGGTTAAAAAAATTCATGCCGGGCATGTGTGCATGCATGCCCAAAGTCCCAAGAGGAGAATGGAGAAGGAATTGCAATGTGGGCATTCCCTTGAGGGGTGATTGCTTGCGTTCTGTCTCTTTGTCTCTCTCTGTCTCCTTAGCAAAAGTCTCTTAAAAAATTACACATCATGTTGTTTTTTACATTCACCTCTGAGTTCCTGGATTAATTAAAGAATGATTATTGCATCTGATTTCTGGCATCCACTGCTCTTCTTCACAAATCTAGTTCCCTAATTTCTTTTAGAGTCGGGGAAAGGAGGGACAGGGCCAGAAATAAACTGTATCCTCCACTCTGGAGAGCCTCTCAGGTAACCTGCCCAAGTCCTCCTGGATGCTACTTTACAGTTACCTTATCCCTACACAACCTGGGGCAGCATAATGAATGCAGAGTCATCCTTCTCTACATACCATGCACCTTTCTCCTTTCCTAATAAACAAAACATCCCTGGGAACTCTGGTGACAACAATGAGCACACCACAGGAGAAGCAAAGTCACCCCCTCCTATTCCCCAACACAGCACCTCGAGTCCTGGGACCCAAATCAGCACACAGCTGTATTTTCCTGGCTGGGATCTTAGCAGGGGCTCTATATGCAGTTGTGTAGATGTATCTTGCCCCAAAGGCTCCAATCAAGAACGGGGTGACAAGAGTGAGCAGGTGTTCACCAAGTCACATGCCCTAGTGTGGGGATATCACCTCCAGAAAGAAAAGGCTCTTTTGTCTTGTTTGCATAGATACTGTAAGAGCCAATATAGTTCTGGGGATCAGGGTATATTTATTCCATAGAACTACAACCAAAAGAATTCAATCTAGTTTGAAGAAGTTCCATGAAGAAAGTTCCTACCTCCACCAGTTTTGCCAACTTCTGCATCAATTGCTAGATCCATTCAGAACCCAGTGGCCTTAAGTGGAATAGACAGAAGGCAGGACTTGATGTCAACTGGAAGAGGTTTGACCCTTGGGTCTTTACCTTCCTTTATCATTTCCTTATTCAACAAAATTTCTCTGTGTCAGGGACAATTCTACATGGAAACAATAGTGAGTAAGACAAATATCTCAGCTCTCATGATGCTTGCATTCTAGGGGAGGGAGACACATAAACGAAAATAGTAAGTAAAATATGTGGTGTGTTAGACGGTAGAGAATGTTAGAAGAAACAAAAGCTGGGGATGTTGATGGTAGAACGTGTTAGGAGAAGCAAAAACTGGGAAAGTTGACGTGTTTTGGAGAAGACGGCACTTGTAAGCAGGGTGATGAGGCGGTGAGGGAGAGGGCCGTGCACGTAAATGGGGAAGAATACTCCAGGCAGAAGGAATAAGAAGGACAAAGACACAGATGCAGGAGCCTATCGGCAGCACAGAGTCCATTGTGGCTGGAGGAGAGGAAGCAAAGATGAACAAACATGGAGAACAGAGTCAACACAGAACCTTGAGCTGCTGCTTGGCACTTTTGAATCATTCATTTTTGCCTCTGTGAAAAGGAACCAGTAACACTACCTTATACAAAAGATAAAGTCGAGAATACATGAATATATTGGGTTGCCTGGAAAGTCATGACCCGTTTTTGTGTTGAAAAACATAGAAAAATGCATCATGATTTTCCTGATGACCCAATATACAGGAAAACTTTGTAAGCAATAAAAATAGCAAGCTACTGTGTAACTGAGACCCTTTTCCCTTTCCCTTCCTGCTGCCATCTTCATTCTTCTTCCATGGTGTCACTTCCCATCATGGGTACCACACAAAATGGAAGGTACTTTCCCAAATCCTGCCCAGAATGAGATGTGGTCCCCTGCCTGCCCCAGTTATATCCCGACTCAGCTTGCTAATTTTAGAGAAGTACAGATATGCCCACCTGGTCACTCTCAGTCACCCATAGCTACTCCCAGGTGTCACTCTCCCATCTGCATAGTGCCTGGCACTGACGAGGTGCTCAATAGATAAGAAGAGAATTGGATTAAACCAAAGCAGAGTTTGAGAAAGAGGCAAAAAGACAGAGCCACATGAGTGGCCACAAAAAAAAGATGCCAAGAACTAAAGATGATCCACATAGATACTCATAGTAAAGATGAAATTAGCAGCTAAAACTATAAATGCTGCTCCCAAAGAGAAGAAGTGCTGGTGTTTGTCTGGCATTTCAAGTGACACCCACAGAACAATGGCTCCCAGCACATCTGCTCTCCATAATGAGGACATGACTCTGCCAAGGTTGAGTAGACTCACAAGAGAATTAGGAATTGTTTAAATGGAAAAATTCCAAATGGTCACAGCTTATAGTTACATTGATCTTTGGGCCCAATTTGTGTTGACTGGCTCGTCCCACATGAAGGTGGTTCCAGCATTTGACATTCAAGCTGCCCAGTTCCCCTCTCATGGCGAGGCAATGACCAAGCTAGACGAGTTATCAGCCAGGACAGCCGTGGCAATGCCCAGGAGTAATTCATGCTAATTCCACTAAGAAAGTAGAGAATCAAACCTCTGGGCAACCAAATACAACACCAAAGCCAGATGCAGAATCAGAGCAAGGGAGAAGAGCCAGGAATTTAAATTTGGCAAAGAGTATACCAAAGCAAAAGAGGTTGATTCCAAGTAAAGAGAGGTCCATGCAGTCATCCTGAAGAGTTCTGGACCATACTTGAATTCTTAAAGTATAAGTGAGTCACCCTAGTTCAAAGGGCAAGAAGAAAGGCCCCCCACAATTTAGGAAGGAGTCACCCCATACCCACTAAGTCTGAGCTCTCTCCTTTCTTCCCAGTCATGTATACCCAGAGCCTATACAGCTTTATGATGGTGCAAGAGCAACTTGCATTCTATAAACCAGACTTGGAATTTTTAATCTAGATCTTTTCCCAGGCTAGCCATGTGTGGTAGGATATTTTCTCAGGATGCTGGGCTAATATGCATGTTCTAAGTATGTATAAGATAGGCTAGACTAAGTTCTGACATTCAGTAGTTTAGATGCATTAAATGTATTTCTTACATGCAATGTTTTCAGCTTGTAACAGGTTTATCAGGACATAACCCCATCAGAAGTCAAGGAACAGGTGATATATACATACATATATATCCACACACACACACACACACACACACACACATATATATATATATATATACAAACACACATATGTGTGCGAGAGAGATATATACATATGTGTGTATGTATTTGGGGCATGCACAAAGCATATTTTTCAAACCTCCAGGGCCAGCATTCAAACCATAGTCAGCCATGTGGAATCCTGTGTCCTACACACAGCACTTAACCACTACATTTGAGAGCCAGCCCATGTATTTTCATTTTTATAAAACAATAATAATAGCAGTTTCTTAACAAGTTCCTTCTGTATAGGACTTCATATTTCCCACATGTTTAACATGCACAATTGTTAATACATTGTGAAGTGAGCCAGCAGGCTTCAATAGTCCCATTTTACACATGTGAAAACACATCCTTGTCACATAATTCAGCAGGTGGGTATGACTGAGTCACATCAGCTCAATGCACAGCTGGAGCTTAGAAACCCTGGACAACTGCATGCTTAATATATTAACAGCAAATAATATAAAACAGAACCATTTTCCTTCTTAGGTATCAGCATTTTTCATGTGCTTTTGGTAGGTATCAGGTTACGATAACACAAAGCGGACCCACTGATCAGCACCTGAAGTGTCAATGTATCCTCACTGACCAGAGTCGTGAATCCCCATTCTCTCCCCACTCCCATCGAGAAGCCAGCAAAGGTGACATTCCTGATCAGAAACCTTTGTAGTAAGGCCCATATATAGGACTTTCTGACTTCCCGTGGAGACAGGCTACAAAGGCACAAGATTTTCTTCACATACAACATCACATTAGGTCGGGGGGAAATTTTATTCTCTTTCACTGAAGAGAAAAATGTATTAAAAAAGAAAGAAAAGAAAGAAAGAAAGAGCGAAAGAGAAAGAAAGAAGGAAAGAAAAAGAAACACAAATACACATGCCCCATAAAATCTAGGCATCACCACCAAAAGACAAATTCTACCTTAAGTAGTACTTTCGGATCTTCTCCCTCTCTATCGACATTGCTTTGTTGCTATTAGAATTGATTTCATTCCACTACAGTGTTGGAAATTGAAGAAACAGCATGATTTTCCCCAGAGTCCAGTCCCAAAGATGACTGCCATATGCATTTGCCTCAGTCATTTGGGGTAAGATCAAATAAATACATCTCTGAAACAGAGGTTCTCCCACTTGCCTTTCTCCCAAGTATGCGCTGAAGAAAAATCCAAACATTATCCTTAAATACTTCAAGACTGGGGGACGTCGCGGGCCTTTCCGGGCTCTGCGTGTCTCCCCGGGCCCCCCGCAAGC
>NW_006159559.1:8331011-8343760 GCF_000334495.1 Tupaia belangeri chinensis
AAGATTATGATGATAAAATAAAAAAAAAAAAAACTTCAAGACCGTAAAAAAAAAAAATGACTCAATAAACCCAACAAATTCTTGACTTGAGGAAAACCAAAAGAGAAGGGTCTATCGTTTCAAATAATGCAGTTTCTGAAACACAGCCATGTCACTCTCTCCCTTTCCTTCTGCAAAAAGTGGCTTTTAAAAGCACCACTGGCGTATACATTTAACACAAATTATGTGGTTATTAATAAAATACTGACACATTTAGGTTTCCACAGCACATTTTTGCTTTTATAAGGATTTTAATAACTTTTTTTCTCTGATAGGAATCCCCAGAACCTCTGGTGAACAGAGCTGGCATAGAGTTGTTGCTTACTAGTTTTCCAAAGTTAACAGCTATTGAAAATTTTTATTTACTTTTTTATTCTATTTGAATGTACTTAATGCTATTAAAGTTCTGTCTGGCAGAAGAGCAATTTGGCCATTCGCAACAACAGTTGCCTGATATTGCATTTTATTTAACTGAAAAAGGATGCAGTAAGTCCATGGCAGCATTAAAGAAATTCAAAGTTGGAGAGATCATCGGAATTTTTTCTTTTATTTTCTTTTATTTAAGTTACCATTATTAAGTAATTTCTTGAGTGTCAACAGTATGCTAGATACCTTTCCAATTATTTTAAATGTATTAAGGAAAAAGCATTTAAATTATTTTGGAAGGACTTTCTGTGGGCCTTTCAGCCCATATTATGAGCTGACAGGGTTATTGTTACTGAACAGTGGACCCAAATCCAAGCTCCTGCACCTCAGCCCTCTGGCCCCTGTCTTCAAAAACTTCTCTACCACTTGGTCTTCCAACCACAGCACACAGGTGCTGCAAAAATTCAGTACCCCGCCATTTCCCAGCCTCGGCCCTGGCTCTTTTCTCTCCTTGTCATACCTGTCCTAACTGGTCTTTCTGGAGAAACTCTTATCCTTAAAAACTGAAGCATCAGACCCGTCAGTTCAATTTCTGAGTACATTTCCCCAAAATTGAAAGCAGCAACTGAAGCAGATGTTGGCCCACTCATACTCACAGCAGCATTATCCACAATAGTCAAAAGTTAGAAACAACTCAAATGCGCTTCAACAGATGACTAGATAAGCAAGACACAGTATATACATCCAATGGAGAATCATGCAGCATAAAAAGAAAGAAAAGTCTGACGCATACAATTTCATGGATAAGCTGTGAAGACATCGTGCTAAATGAAATAAGCCAGTCACAAAAAGACAAATATGGTATCATTCCACTTATATGAGGTACCCATATGATCAGCTGCAGATTCACAGAGCCAAAAGTAGCAGCGGCAGCTAGGGACTGGAGGGGAGTTGGAAGAATAGGGAGTTGTTCAATGTGATGGGGGTAGAGTTTCCATTTTGCAAGATAAGAAGTGAAGTGGAGATGGAAGTGAAGTGGCAACAGTAAAGCAATGTGAAAGTACCTAACCATCACTGAACTACACACTTAAAAACCATTAAGAGAGTAATTTTATGTGTATTTAATTATAATTTTTCAAATACAAATATTTTAAAAACCCTCGAGTATCAGTGTCTCTGTGAAAACATTTCCCCCTTCTAGCACCATGCAGAATTAGTCCATTCTTCCTCTGACGCCCACAGCACCTAGTTCCTAATGAAAATTATTTGTCTGAATGCCATTTTCCCCTCCTGGCTGGAATGTCAAGATTTTATCTTCTTCATCTTTGTCTTGTGTGGTCCCAACTAGGACAGATCACAAATACCCAGCTCTCTCCTTCCTGACACATGGGGGGAAAAAAAGACACTTCCCTATAGTGAATTTGTTTGGCCAATGAAATGAAATGTAAGCAGAAATTATGGCTTTGCAGGTTGGGAATCTTAAGAATTAATGTATTATTGTGAATTTGTCAAGTATTCTTTCTCCTCTGTCTGGTAGTGCCTGCTACTTCACCACAGTCCCCAAGAGAGGATTAGGTGACTCAGAGTGACCTCTAATGCACACATAAGGAGAGCAAGAAATAAGCCTTTGCTTTTTTTAGGCCAGTCAGATTTTAGAATTGCTTGATACCACAGCTTAGCCTGACCTTTTTTGATCGATAAATCCCTAATGCTCAGGATAATATTAATGATATGGCAATTACTTGGGAGGATGGGAGGAGTATTTAAAAGGAATAACTAATTAAATTAATAACTTAAATCTATGCCCACAGGATTAAATCAAATAGCATGTAAATGTAACTGACCCAGCTATGGGTCCATCCTGGTTGCTGAATTCAAGTTTGGCTGCCCACCTATTGAAGGCCAATACTCAAGGCAAGTGTTGGTGGGAAGGAAAAGAAGCTTTATTCAGGAAACCATGACCTTGGAAGATGCCCAACTAATGTCCAAAGACCATCTCCAAGGTCACAGGCCAGGACAAGGGACTTGAAAGGGAGAGGAGATAAGGGAAGTAAGAAGGGGAGGGGGAGTGCTATGTGCTCGTCTACACAACCACCAATCATTTTCTTGGTCACATAAAGACGTGGGGCACCAGAATTGCTGTTCACAATTGTGGTTGTCTTGTCCTCAAGGTCAACATGTCTATCTTTTGTTTTCTTAGCTACATTTTCTCCCTAGCTGAGGTCTCAAGGCTGAGGTCCTGTGAAAACTCAGCAAAGCTATGATTAGGATTGTTGTTACAAGTTAAACAATAGAGCAAGGTCAGCTAGTAAAAGAGAACCAAACAATCTTTAAGGGCCAGTCTAGTGTCACATTTAATACGGAGTTACAGACCAGTCTGTGGCATTGTGCTTAGACAGCTGATTTCCACAAGGCTGACAGTGTAGTTCAAGTCCCAGACCCAGTGCTCAAAAAACATTCCAGGTATGTGTGTTCATGTCCAAAATCCTGCAAGAAGGGAGAAATGGAAAAGGACTACAGCGTGGCCATTCCCCATGGCGGATGCTTTCTCACGTTCCTCTCAGTCATTCTCTGGCAAGCACATATGCTCTCTACCAGATTAAAATTAGTAATAATAATATATATGTGTGTGTATATAAATACATATATATGAAGTTACTTTAGTTTCTTCTTATGACTTGGCTACATAAATGCATTGGTAATTAATTTAAACTTAGTTTGTAAATTAAGATGACCACGTCAGTAATCAAGAGCAATAACATAATAATTATTGTGCAATTCTATTACCAACCCTATATTTTATTATTCATTAATTATAATAATAATAACTACTAGAGTTGAGTTTCTTTAGCTGTTAGAGATTTGCCTTAAGCTTTACATGCATTGTTTTATTTAATAATTGCAGCAATGTTACAGATGGCTGTAACTAAGGAAGTTAATTGACTTTCCCAAGACTGCAAAGCTAGGAATCCAGAGACAGGATTTAAAACAGACCTATCAGCTCCCAGAGGCTGTGCTTCTAAACTAAAGCCTAGGAGATTTTGTTTCAATACCCAAGAAAGTTCTTGAGGCATATAAATGAGAAAAACAAATGAAATCAGCAACAACAAAAAACATTGTCACCCACCTGGTTTGGCAAAAATAGAAAAGAGTGATATCCAGTACTGCCCAGATTGCCAGAAACAGACATTCTTCCATCACGAATGGCAGTATGAAATGCAACAATATTTTTGGAAAGCATAAAAAATTAGAAAGACCTTAAAATACACATACCCTTTTGCCCGGGAATCCTACTTTGGGGAAATCTTGGGTTGGAAAAAAATTGGGCCAGCCACACAGCATAGCAATTGCACTGTGTAGAGGAAGCTGAATCCCACATGGCCAAGAGTTTGAATCCTGTCCCCAGTAGCTTACACTTTGAGCACACATGTACAAGCCCAAGATCCTGATAGGATGGAGAATTGGAGGGAAAAGTACTGCAGCATAACCAGGCCCAGTGAGGGATGTTTTCTTTCCCTCTCTCCCTCTCTCTCACCCATGTGCACACATGAACATGTGCATACATGTGCCCTCTGGCATTAAAAAAAGGACACTGAGCCAGCCAGTGACATACTGGCTAATGAAGTTGGATCCTACATTGCCAGTTGCAAAACACACTGAGCTCGTCTGCATGTGTGCCCAAAATCCTGAAAGGAGAAAGAAATAGAGGTGGAAGGATTGTGACGTGACTGTTCCCTCTTGGGGGATTCTTTTGTGCTTTCCATCTCTCCCTGTCTCCAGTGAGCATGCATACCCTACAACAAATTAAAACTAAATAAAATAAAATAAGATCACTGATATGTATAGTTTTTATTTTAAGAGCAGAGAAATTTTCCTATAGGGCACATGCCCTTGCTGGGGAGACAGAGAGACAGAATGAGAGAAACCCCCAAGGGGGGATGGCCTTGACATAGTCCCTTTTTCTCCATTTTCCTCTCGAGATTTGGAGCATGCACACACATGCACCCATCATGAGTTTCAAGCCTTCAGGTCCAGGATTAGAACTGTGGTTGTACACGTGGTAATCCAGCACCTTAACTACCATGCCACCTGCTGGATCCAATGTCGCGTGCGCTCGCCAGACATACAGAGAGAGACATAGAGACAGAAAGCGAGAAATCACCCCCCAGGGGGGATGGTCATGCCGCAATCCCTTCTCCTCCATTCTCCTCTTGGGATCTTGGGCACGCATGCACACGCGCCTGACGTGAGTTTTAAGCCACCATGGGACGCGAACTGCGGTCTACTACATGGGAGTCCAGCGACTTAGCCATTATGCTAACTGCTGGTTCCCTGTTTTTTTAGGCATAAAAATTTAATCTAGATTTCTGTAAAAGGACATGGGTGGTTCATTGGCTAGGGCAGTTCTCTCTGTTCCTCTGCTCATCACGCTAGTGTTGACTGGCCCAACTTCTCACTCTTCCCTTCATGCCCAGCCCCCTCATAGCAGACTCAGCTCTCAGCACAGTGGACGAGGCCATACTCCCCTCCACTTTACTTTAGAACCTGTTCTCCTCAGTGTTGCCTTCCAAGAGGGTCCCTCGAGCTGTTTGCTGACACCCCCATGCTATCAACAGTGCAACTCTGGCCCCCAAAGCCCAACCCAAGACCACACACACTGCTGCATTCTGATGAAATAGCTTTGTTTTTAAAGATAAAGCATTAAAGATCAGTCCAATAAAATAAGACAAGTAACAAATACATAAGTATTCTCTGAAAAACCAATGTCCCTGAATCATTAAAAAAAAAAAAAAAATCAAGCATTCATCCACCTAATATAATCAGAAATATTCTGATTAACCAAACTCTAAAAAAAGATAAACTTTACAAGTGATTGTTTTCAGAAGGTGAAAGGCTGTCATGATAGTAATAACTTTAGAGTGTGGGGTCCCTTCTAGAATGGTGCAGGGTTAGACATAGCATTAAGACACACAAGGAAACTATACAAAGTAGACTAAGGAGAGGACAGGAGGGAGGAGGGTGTCAAATACAAACTTCATCTATTAAAATAAATATATATAAGCCTGGTTGGTTCTGTGTGCCAGAAAGGAGAAGGAACTTCCTTCTTTTCTTCTGCCTTGGACCAAGGAATTCTAATACAGAATTTAGGCTACTACTATGACTCATGCTACGATAGGCGTTAAATAAGCCTTCTTGAGAATATTTCTTAACTCACGAACTTTAGGAACACCATACGTGTATGTGCGTTTTAAATAAAAGAAATAACAATAAATCTACCCTCTTTTGGTTTCCTAGGACTACTGTAAGTTGCTATCACAAACTTGGTAGCTTAAGAGTTTCACAGTTCGGGGCCAGCAGTTGGCATAATGGCTATGTTGCAGGACTCCAAGTAGTCGACTGCCATTCAAGTTCTGGACCTGGTGGCTTAAATTCATGCCGGGCACGTGTGCGTGCATGCTCAAGATCCCAAGAGGAGAATGGAGGAGAAGGGATTGCGGTGTGGCCATTCCCCCTGGATGTGACTTCTCGCTTTCTGTCTGTCTTTCTTTGTCTTTCTGGTGAGCACACGTGCCCTATAGCAAAAACCTCTCCAAAAAAAAAAAGAATTTCACGGTTCTAGTAGTTTAAAATTTTTGCAGAAAAATTTCCCTCTGAAGGTCTTAGGGACCAGTCCTTTCTTGTCCCTTCCAGCTCATGGTGGCTCTCAGCAAATCCTTGGCATTCTTTGACTTGTATCAAAATCACTCCAACCTCTGTCTCTATATGGCAGTCTCTCCAACCTTCCCTGTCCATATACCCCTCTCCTTTCTCTTATAAAGAAACCAGTTATCTTATTGGCTTTAGGCCCACCTTGAGTCCAGGATGATTTTATCTTGAGATGCTCAATCAATTTCATCTGCAAAGACCCTATTTCCAAACAAGATTATATTCTGAAGTTACAGGGGGAGATACCATAAAACCCGTTTATCCTCCAAATGTGAATACAATAAATGTACATTTTAAAGGTAAGTCATCTACAGAAGTACTTCATATTTCCACTGAGAACGCCTACTTCCTCCATCTCATTAGGGAGAGGAATAGCTTCCAAACCTCAGCAAGAAAACCATAATGGAAGCAAGATAACATCAGTAGTGTCCGATTTTTATAACATTAGAGTAGCCAGAGTCTCTAGAGCTAATGATGTTTTCAACCTCTCATTCATGAAAATGCAAATAGACACTCAACACTATTCCTCTGTGCTCTGGGTAGATGACTTGATATGTCTTGAAGAAGATCATCTTGGGTTGATTCTATATGGGGTCCTTTGTATTTCTTGGGTCTGGATCTTTGAATGGCTCTCTAGGTTTGGGAAGCATTCTGAGAGTGCTGAGCCCCTCCACTTCCCTTCCCATCACTGGAGAACAGAGTCTGAACGAGGGAGGGGATGCCTGGAGCTGCCCTAAGGCCATAGATGGAGAGTGGCCATACTTCCTCTGATAGGGAGGTATGTTTCCTATAACCGGAAGGGGCCCCATAGAAGAGAACAGGCTTTCAGCATCTGGAAACAAACCCACCCAAGAGACCTATCTGCTAGGTTAGGCGACCTTGCCACAAAGAGCCTCTGTGGGGTGATCACCAAAAGGAAAAGCAGAGGATGATGTCAGAGTGAGGTAAGGGGGAGACTCTTTTATGGAGTACAGGTCTTCAACTAGCTGCAGATGTACCCCTACACTATATAAGCATCAGACACTATCAAAGGAAACCAATCCAAACTGCAAAAGAGCCAACCAAGTAAGATGGTTCTGCCCTGTCCTCTCCTCCCCGTCCCCACAGCACCATAAAGACACAGGGACAGCGCCGACAGCGCCGAGGAGGGCAGAGCAGCAAAGAGGCCTGCACTGCAAGTTTCTGAGCCTGCCAGCTCCAAGCCAGGGAAGGCGAAGGATGCATTAGGTTGAATGAGAGAATAAACTGTTTGTTCAGATCGGACTGGACTTGTAGGACTTTTAAAGGGGACTATAAATTAATGCTTAAAGGTGACACCAAATCTATGCAGTTTGCCCCAAATAGCATCCAAAGGCAGGTAAAGGAAATGTCCATATGGCACATACGAAGAAAGTAGTGTGAGAAACCTGCTCACCAAGGTCACATTCCACACACATATTTTCTATACCAACCGCAGATACTTCTTTTTAATAAATAAAACATTACAGATACAGCTAAAGCCCCCCCCCTTTTCCAATACCATTTACCACCTTCCCTTCTCAGGTACAACCTTTCTCCTGAAGTTGATGTGTACAGAACCTGCCTCTTTTTTTTTATATGTTCTCACAATATAGTAGAGGGCTTCAAAAAGTTAACAGGGGACCAGCAGTTAGCATAATGACTGTGTCGCTGGACTCCCATGTAGTCAACTGCAGTTTGAGTCCTGGACCTGGTGTCTTAAACTCACACCGGGCATGTGTGTGTGTGTGTGTGTGCGCGCGTGCGTGCCCAAGATCCTGAGAGGAGAATAGAGAAGGGATTGTGGCATGGCCATCCCCCCCGGGGGATGATTTCTCGTTTTCTGTCTCTCTGTCTCTCTCCGTCTGTCTGGCGAGCGCACACACCCTATAGAAAAAAAACCTCTCCCAAAAAAAAGAAAAAAAAAAGTTAATGGGAAAATGGATGAGCTTATTTTGGTGCCAAAAATTGAATATTTATTTACATATAAATAAATATTTATTATTTTTTGAAGGTCACGTATACTTTTTCTATGCTATGCATTTCCATTAACTTTTTGAAAATTGTATATAGTATTTGTCTGACATATTCAACATATCTAAGATCCTTTCTAACTATAATTCTATGGTATAGTGTGATTTTTTTTTATTTTAATAGGATAACAGAGGTGAAGGAACTTTTGAATCCCCTCTCTGCACTGACCCTCGTTGATCATGAATGAAATACGGCAACTCCTGATGCACAGGCGAGCTGGGCCTGAGCCTGTGGTTTATACTAAATTAAATGAATTCAAAGCAGGGAGCTGCCTTGGAAGGGGAAAGAACGCAGGGTGCAGATACAGCAAGCATCCAGTAGAGGGCAATATAATCTAATAAAGAGTGCACACACCAGGATGGCTGCTTGGAGTTAACGGGTTAAGTGCTAAAAGGCAATATTAAAAAAACATTAAGACTGATCGTGTAAACTATTTGCCCTAGGTCACAACACTAGTTAATATTTACTACTTTTGCCTTCTGATCCTTTGCTCTGATAGGATGCTGCAGCCCTGCAAATGATTCAGCAAACCAAACTGATCTAAATCAGATCATAGATACTATTTATACTTTTTATTTAATTTCTTTTGGTCACCTGTGCCAGTTTTATAAAATTTTTTTAGAATTCTTTCATTTATTTATTTATTTAATTTTTTTGGGGGGGGGATTTTTGCTACAGGGCATGTGGGCTTGCCAGAAAGACAGAGACAGAGAGATAGAAAGTGAGAAATCACCCACCAGGAGGAATGGCCACACTGCAATCCCTTTTCCTCCATTCTCCTCTCGGGATCTTGGGCACGCACGCACACACGCCCGGCGTGAGTTTAAGCCACCGGGTCCAGGACTCGAACCGCAATTGGCTACATGGGAGTTCAACAACACAGCCATTATGCTAACTGCTGGTCCCTAATTAATTAATTTTTAATTTGATCGGAGAGTGAGGAAATGGGAAAAGGAAAGAACAAGCGACTAGGTCCAGTACTCAAACCACAGTGGACCTTGTGGGAGTCCAGTGCCTTAACCACCATGCCACCTGCCAGCCCCCATCTGTGCCAGTTTTAAGTCCTGCTCAGGTGGGCACTATTGTCATTATCATGATTATATCAAGACTAGAACAAACAGGAGAGAAGAATTTGCAAGCTAATAAGATTATTTAAAAAGTGTAATATGGGGGAGGGGCAGCAGATGGCATGGTTATATTGCTGGACTCCCATATGACCTACCGCAGTTCTAGTCCTGGACCTGGTGGCTTGAAACTCATGCTGGGTTCGTGTATGTGCGTGCCCAAAATCCTGAGAGGAAAATGGAGAAGGGATTGTGGCGTGGTCATCCCCCCAGGGGAGTGATTCTCACTTCCCCTCTCACTGTCTCTGCTTTTCCCTCACTCCACAATAAGCACATGCTCCTTAAGGCAAAAGCCTCTTAAACAAACAAATAAAAGCATAACATTGTGTTGATACAGAAGTATTTTTAACCCCAAAAAAAGAAACTTTAAGGGACCAGCAGTTGGTGTAATGGCTATGTCGCTGAACTCTCATGTAGTAGACTGTGGTTCGAGTCCCGGACCCAGTCGCTTAAACTCACGCTGGGATCATGTAGTTGCCTGAAGTTAGTATTTCACTGCTTTCCAGTATGAAGGTGCTGGGATGCTGGGCTCTCTTTAATGTCAGCATGAGCTATCATGCTCTGGCTCATGCTTTCCACAGCTCCCCACATCCTGCAGAAGACCTTGACTCCAAAGTTCTCCTGAAGAAAACACCACCTATCATGTAAAGTTGTACTTTGTATTTCTTTGTTTTACATTTATCTCTTGTAATAGGTGTTAGTGTATCATTTAGGAACACTCTGGCTATAAGAAAGGGAACAAGAACTACAAGAACTTCAGCTGTGAAATATTGCTTTTGTGCCATGTGCTTGCCTGCTGCACAGTTTTCAATTTTTGCTTTTAAAATTAAAATCCATAGTTTTTATTATCACTTTTTTCTTTTTCTTTTATATTTTCTTATTCCCTGTTCTCTAATTCTTTTCTTTATCTTTACTCATTGGCTTCTCCTCTCCTACACAGTAAATGCCTAGACAGGTCCAAGTGAAGAGGATCTAAATATTTGAATACAATTAGGGTCAGAATATTCCTCTATTCTCACTGATTCTGCTGCACAAAGAGTGAGAATGGAAAGAAAAAGAAATTGCAGATCACCTCCTCCTGCACGCCTCTGAACACTCAGATTGAACTTCAAGAATTAGAAAAAATGCACCATCCATCAGAAGACCAGAAATCACTGCAGGGTCACAAGAAATATGGAAAACCAAGAAAATACCTCTCCTCCAAGGAAAAATAATAACTGCTCTTCATCCTCAGATAGTGTGATGAAATTCATGGAAATGTCAGATAAAGAATTTAAAATTTTCATAGTGGCAAAGCTCACAGAGATCGAAGAGAAGAGAGACAATGAACCACTAAAGAGGCAGGGGAAAGGAGCTGACGAGCTTCAGGAGGTGAGAAAATTCTTGCAAGATCTAAAAGAGGAAATTCACACTATATAAAAGAACCAAATGGACCTGTTAGAGATGAAGGCTATACTATAGGAAGTCAAAACCTCCATTGAAAGTATTAAAAGCAGACTATATCATACTGAAAATCAAATCTCAGATGTAGAAGATAGAATCACTGGCCCATAAAAATCCACCACAAAGACGGAGAAAATTGCCCCCCAAAAATGAGAATACTATACCAGAAATATTAGATACCATCAAACATCCAAACATCCAGATAATTGATATCCCAGAAGGGGAAGAGACCCATAAAGGCATTGACAATTTATTCCATGAAATCCTGCAAAAAAGCTTTCCAAACCTAGCGAGGCATTCAAAGATCCAGTTCCAAGAAATACAAAGGACCCCCAATAGAATTAACCCAAGAAGTTTGTCTCCAAGACATATTATAGCCAGACTGACCAAAACCACAAAGACAAGATACTAAGATTGGCAAGAGAGAAACGGCAAGTTACCTGCAAAGGATATCCCATCAGGCTGACAGCGGTTCTCTCATTGGAAACAATGCAAGTGAGGAAAGAATGGGAAAATATATTCTAAGTGTTAAGGGAAAAGCAATTGCAACCAAGGATACTATACCCGGCAAGATTATCCTTCATATGGGAAGAAAAGACAAGAACATTCTCAGATAAACAAAATCTGAAAGAATTTACCAACACTAGACCAGATCTCCAAGAAATTCTTCAGGGAGTGCTATACCAGGAAAATTAAATACAGTCACACAGAAATAAGACTTTAAAAACTAAGAAAATGGCCAACTTAATCGTGGGTACATGTCTGGAGTTGAATATTATATCCCAGAATTTAATTGGGAAGATCAAACCACAGCAGAAAATAGATTAAGTACATGAGACTGAACTGGTGAAATAGCATTTTATGACTTTTGACTAAAACATTGCTGATCTTCTTCTAGGCTTTGTTTTCCGATATAAGGATTTTTGTCTTGTCTTGAGCTGCCGATAGATTCATCTACCTACTACTTGAGCAGAATCCCAACCTGTTTCCTGAATTTAAGTTTTAAGCATATTTCCTTATCATTTTTTGATTTATTAAAGTTAAATATACTTTCCTTGAAATTAAAAAATAAAGTAAAAAATACATAATTAATGACAATAGTAAGCTATATAGCATCAGCTATATATATATATATATATATATACACACACACATATATATACATATATGAAACTAGAAATGGAAAATAATTGATGATAACGTGTATAATTAAGCCACTATGCAGCATATTCTGGATGGGAAATCACATTTCACATGCTGTG
Organism: Tupaia belangeri chinensis; assembly: GCF_000334495.1. NCBI lineage: Eukaryota > Metazoa > Chordata > Mammalia > Scandentia > Tupaiidae > Tupaia > Tupaia belangeri. The sequence continues at coordinate 8,342,983 of NW_006159559.1, forward strand.
ACAATGCTCAGCGAATTAATGTAAATTCATTAATTAAAAACAAAAATAAATAAATAAATAAATAAATAAATAAATAAAGGAGGGAAAATAAGTATTTGCTGATTACTTGTTGGATGTCAAGCATTAGGTCAGGTGTCAGGAAGGGGAGAGAGGCTGGGCATGTTGACTCAAAATATGGAGGGTTTGTATAAAGAGTATGTATGGAAGGTTTTACGGAATAATATGAAGATTACTTATATATAAGCCATGGATTTAGAGTATTTTAGAGTCTCAGTACATTTACCCCACCAGCCCTGTCAGCAATCTGGTTTGTTATGACATTTATTGCACATCCTTATTCTTAAACAGAGATCTGATTATGTGTAATCTTCTGGTAGGTACAAATCTCAGTGACTCAGATATATAAGGCTATGTGCTAGAGCTTTTGCAATTTTTCTATGTAAATCCTCCATTCTACTAGGAGTGAATAATGTTTGTCTCAGTGAATTTGTGGTTCTTCAGGATTCTGTCTAAATCCAGAGGGTGAGAAATGCCTTTTGAAGGAGGAAAATGGTCTGACCCTTGAGAACTTTGTACACACCCATGTTGTTAAAGTTGGAGCCCATGGGACCAGCAATTAGCATAATGGCTATGTCGCTGGACTTCCATGTAGTCAACCACAGTTCACATCCTGGACCTGGTGGCTTAAAACTCACGCCGGGCACTTGTGAGTGCGTGCCCAAGATCCCAAGAGCAGAATGGAGGAGAAGGGATTGTACATGGCCATTGCACCTGGGGG
>NW_006159559.1:8344349-8345123 GCF_000334495.1 Tupaia belangeri chinensis
AAGAGTTCAGCCTTCTCCGTGCAATATTCTACATCCTACAGCTCACTCTGAGGGTCTGGGCTGCCTCCTGCAACCCAGGAAGGATAGGCATGAGGCCTCCTTCTTTGAACCCACTTATTTCTGTATTCTCAGCACTTCCCTGTCTCTTCTTCTCCCCTTTCAGCAAGTTATTCCTTACTATTAGCTTTTGTTTGTTTGCTTTTGATTGTTTTTTGCTTTTTTTTTTTTTTTAACTAAAATGATGGGTTTTAATGGGATCCAGAGGTGAAGTTACAATTTTGTAGTCTGACACACACACAGAAGAATACTGAGGTGATCAGGAGTTGAAAGTTACAAAATAACAAAGGTGTCACTGGGTACAGGAAGAAAAGCTGAACCTCAAGAGCCAGGCTAATACGGCCTCTCCTGGCAATTCTGTCTGTGATCACCCCCTGGAGTCCATCTTACCAGGCCAAAGCCACCTCTGTCCCCACCACCCCGGTCCCCTCGGAAGCCCCCTTGGTCCCTGCTGCGATCCCAGTAGCTGCCCAGATCATAGCCTCCTCTGGCACCACGACGATCATCTTCATAGTTACCCCCCATATGAGAGCCTCCTGGTCCCCCTCCTGGGCCATCTGGCTTAGGGGCCTTACACTGGTTGCATTCATTCCTCTAAGAGAAATTCATCTTCTCACATGTAGGATGAGGATACTTCCAGTCCCCAGCTCGCTGCTGCCCTCCACCACCACCACCTCCATTGGGGAATCCTCCCTGGCCACTGCTGCCCCTGCCACC
>NW_006159559.1:8346015-8346498 GCF_000334495.1 Tupaia belangeri chinensis
CCAGTTGAGCCAGACCCCGGGGGAGCTGACAGTGCTTTAGCCTGTTCTCTGGGTCTGTCCATAAGAACTATAGCTGCTCTGGCCATAACCTGAAGTATCTACTGACTGGCCGTAACTACTGTAACTCTGCTGCCGTAGGGCTGACTGCTCTGCTGGGAATAGCCCTGTCCAGGCTGGGTGGGGTAGGCCCCATAGCTTTGGATTGCTTGTTGGGTATGATTAGTTGAGGCCATGTCTGCACGTGTATGCTCGGGTCGACATGCAAGGAAATTCCAACATCACAGAGCACCGACCCCTCGAGGACTCACTATTAGTTTTTCTACACAAATTTATAACGTATTTTGTGCTTGAGTACTCTCCATCCTAAATCATTCAAATCCCTCCAAACAAGAGCCATCCCTAAAAGAGGCAGAAGAAACTGTGTGAGTATGTGAAAATATATTCAACAAAAAAAAAAAAAAAAAAGACGAAGGGTGCCTCAGC
>NW_006159559.1:8346999-8375191 GCF_000334495.1 Tupaia belangeri chinensis
GGGCGTGACGCAAATCAAAGGTGCATGAATGCCCTGCCTTCCATGTTAGCACCACCTGCACCTTAAGACTTTGCTTCCCCACTGTAAAAACACCCAGAGAGCGGTGAGTAAAGTACTCTAAGCTAAGAGAAAAACGAACTAATGAATTCTGTCTTCAAAGATGTCAAGGGGCTGGCAGTTCGGGGAACTGGAGGAAAGTTTACACACAGATAAATGAAAGAGGGTGTCCTCAGAGGCAGCTGCAAGTAGGCTCGTGGCATGTTTAAAGAATTACAAGTCATTTCACATACAATCAATGCTTGCCATTTGCAGTAGTTACATTCGATCAAGTTCACAAACACTTCTTAGTAAATACTGAACCTTTGCTGCTACAGCAAAGAAGGGGTTAGTTTTCTGAGGGCCTCTAGATGTATTTTTTCCTGACCAATCAGTCTAAAACCTTCTTTCATCTGTCTTTCTGTTTAAGGTAATGTATTTGTTATATATTAATCCATGAGTACTGAACTCTCAGTGAACAGCACTGTAACTCATGTCCAAACAAAGCTTCTAACACAGTGATTGGCTTTTTAAGGCACATTATGGCCTTCCTGTGCTTAGGGACACGAGGGAGCACTTTAGCACTACTCTTGGGGGCTATCGTGGACCACTAAATCATCAGCAAATGAATAAGCATGCAGAAAACATGGCACTAAATAGATGACAAGATGGCACTTATTTATAGCGTGGCAGTTGAAACTCGGAGGCAGCGTTAGCGAGGAATAGAGCAGGCAACCCACGTGTTTCACCTGTCCGCGCCTGACTGCCGAGACTCCACCAATACTGATTTGAGGCTACAAATACATTTTAGCAAGGAGGCACATTTGCCCATCTGAAATCTTCAAATAATGAAGCTGATGGTATCCAAAACAAAGAGGAGGTGCTAATATGTACAATTGCTTTGGAGATGAGGCTAGAGTCGCCGGAAAACAAGTTACCAAAGACATGTGTGTCAGGCTCATGAGCATGCTCTCACTCGGGATGGGTGTATGGAAGAGCACCTTGGAAGCAAGATAGGGCAGCGATTCACAACCTCCAGGAATGAGTTCCCTGCTGTGGGAACCTGGACATTGCTGGTAGCTGGTGGGAAGATTCTATTGGGTCATCAGAAAAGTCATGATGTACTTTTCTACGTTTTCTAATTTTTTAAAAAGAATTATTTAACTTCAGTTATTATTGTTATTATTATTATTATTTAATTTGACCAAAGAGTGACACGGAGAGAGAAGAAAGCAAGAAAGCAAGCTACTAGATCTGGAACCCAAACCATGGTCGGCCATGTGGGAGTCCAGTGCCCTTAACCACCACACCACCTGCTGCCCCTCTATGTTTTCTTAGGCAAAAATGCATCACAGTTTTTCCCAAGACCCAGTATTTAGAGTTTACCCAAAACAATACCATTCAAGCATACTCTGACTTCATCTAGATGAAATAGCTAGAATAATGTCAAGCTATGCTTACATGGAGCCATTAAAAAACGGGCAGGTTCTGTGTTTATGAAGGAAATACTGAGTGTAGCAGCACAAGCAGAAATGGCCACAGCCCAAGTGAGGCACAGTGTTAAACAGTGTTAACAAAGGGGACAACAAAAAACAATGCCAGCTGCCCAGGGCGGGGGCCACCCTGAAGCCTGCAGAAGACCAGAGTGGCTGTGAACCCCACTGACTCCCTTGAGTTACAGATTAAGAGGTTTCTGATGCCTTTGACTGTTATTCATATCCTTGATGGTCCTCCCCAGACTCGATCTCAGAGAAGCAAGAAATTCCTATAAACCATTATGAATCATTCAGTAATTTCTGTACAACACAATGTAATGTTCAGTGTTAAAGAAATTAAATGTGTGGGTATCTTTGGTTTGATTATTATACATTGTGTACATGCATTAGAAAAGGACATATGGCAGCCCACAAAGATATGTATCAATTATACATAAACCAGAAATTACAATTCAAAAACAAAATGCAAATCAAATGACTGAAGTGCCATGGAAAATAGAATAGGAGCCATAGCTTGTTTCTGGTAATATATGTCTTATAGCTGAATTTTCAGAAGAATTTTAGTTTGTAATTTATAAGTGAAAACTAGGCAGCAGTCAGCCTGGCAGAATTTCCATTTAGATAACCTCATCCTTGAGACCATTCCACTCCAAAGCAAGGAAAGAGGGCAAAGAATTAGTGAAATGAATCATATTATGACACTTTAGTCTTTTTTATATGAATTTAATAAAGAAATTAATTTCATGTGCAGTTTGCAATGTTTATAATAAAATGTCCTTGGAGCTTTATACCAATTATTATAACAAGCACATGTGTATGTTTTGTTCTCACAGTGAGATTTCATAGCTTTCAACAAATTTTTTCAAAGGGCCTCATCTCCAAAAAAGGGTGACAACCTGATGGAAACGGGTGATGAACTGGAACGTGGAGCCATGGTCCTCTTCTGATGAAAAGTACTCATTTATAGGTGATGGTCCAGCAAGCCTTGTTGTTATAAGGCGGCAATTGCATTAGTAGTGGAGGAATAAAACGAAGTAATAACAACAAAAGAGGTACATTTTAATGTCCTCAAAAGATGTTGAAAGGGGAGTCAATGTTTTGGCAGTGGAGATAACCAGGGAGAAGCAATCCTGTGAATGTGAGAGAATTGTATTTGGTGGCTAGTTAGCAGCATTTTATCAACTAGTTATCTCATGTTGAACTATCAAGGAAGTGGGATTTCAGTTTGTCCAGAGAGAACTACTAAGAGCAAAGAGATCCCATGTAAGATAAAATTTATAACAGTTTGCAATTCGTATCATTTATAATTCAAGAGGGCAAGTGCTATACAAATGGAGGAGATGATGAGGAGGATTTCAAGATCTCTCACTATAGAACAGAGCGAAAGCCCTGACACTTCTTTAAATCACTCTTTTTCCTGTGGCCACATGGACATAAGTTAAAAACTCTTATCACCAATACAGACACTTTTCAGGCAATTGATAAGTGGTTAAATGATGGTGATGGAAATGTTTTAATTTATTTGAACAAAGTCAGTTATTTTCCCCTATTACAAGTTTCCCCACCCCCATCCAGATCTTTTCCATATCAGACACCTTCTTCCACAAAAACACAGAATTAAAAGCGTTTACACTACAGGGAATGTCAAAAGTCATTGACTCCAATGTCCTTGTTTTGAGGAGTTTTGTTTTTGTTTGTATTTGGTTGTCAGTGGACAACCGTGACCACCAGAGGGAGAGGATGAAAGCTCCCCCCAGAGGGGTGTGGTCATGCCACAATCCCTTTTATTCCATTTTTCCATCTTGTTGGGATTTAGGCACACACACATATATATATATATATACATACCCAGTGTGCTTTTCAGGGTGCCAGGGCCAGGATTTGAACCATGGATCAGTCAGGTAGGATTTGACTCTCTTAACCACCAAGTCTTGGGGCTTGCCCCACTGCTCTTGTTTTTACGGATGTGGAAAAAGACTAAATGACCTTTCTTAGAGATCGAAATAGGGCTGAACTTTCATATCGACACACCCTCCTATGCAGTACTCTAAAACCCCAGTGTTTTTACAGTTCACTTGGCATTCACGCACTTTTTGCTTGTGGCACATTTTCTAATATGTGTTTAGGTATTTTGCTTTGATACTACACTGTATGGTTAAATCTCATTTTCAACTTCTAGATTAAGTTCCCTGACAGCGTTACTCAGAGCATTTGATAACTGTGCACTGACTTTATTTCATTCACCATTCCTGAGATACATCACTTGCCAAAGCTCATAGAGCACTTTTTTGTCAAGAACATTTATTTAGAATTCCAGATCTTCTGATATGTTCCCATTAGTATGAAATACTAAGCTACTTGTTTGCCATCAGTATATACTAAAAATCTAAATTTGAATACAGAATGTTTGGTTTTAATAAGACCAAGCATCTACAAAACCAAACCTTTTTATTTGATCTTTGTGACACTATTAGTTGCTGCTAGAATTATACATTGTTCACCAAGTATACATGGGGCTGTTTCCACCTCGTTTCTGAAGCACACAAATCTCAAGAAAAGCTAGGGTGTGTTATTGACTGGGATAAAAATGCATATGCCCTATGCTCTTATTATTTTGTTTAAGGTCTTATATTTTTTTGTTGTTATCCATTATTAATGCAGTTGCTGCCCTGTAACAACACGGCTTGCTGGGCCATCACCTAAATATTGTACTTTCGATCTCTACATTCCAACATATCGAGGGTTCATTACCCGTATCTCCATGTTCAAGCACTGAGAGTCCAATACCCAATGTCTGGATTTTTTTTACCAAAAACTCACTAACATTCATTCGTTCCATTTTTTAACAAATAATTGCTATGCAGAATACTTGTTCACATCTTAGAATTAAAGCCAGCATCAATGGGTAGAATTGACAGCAAAATTTTAGTTCTATAGAAAGAAGAATTTCTCGGAATTCAGAACTGTCAAAAAATCAAATGGACGTGTTCAGACACAGCCCAACAGAGCGATATTCCACAGAACCACCAGTCTGGCCTTTTAAAACTTGACAATGTCAGGAAAGAAAAAAAATTAGAGACACTCTTCTAGATTAAAGAAGACCTCATTAACTAGATTAACTGCAGATTAAAGAAAATACAATACAAAATATTTTATTGAATCCTAATTTGCCAAAAAAAAAAAAAAGTAAATAATTAAATGACGAACCAGTCTCATAGCACAGCAGTTGAGCCATATGTTCAGAGAGCCAGATCCTACATGGCTGACTGGAATTTGAAACCCAGACCAGTAACTTAAAAACACACTGGGCATATGTGCATGCATGTCTAAAATCCCAACAATACGGAGAAATGGAGAAAAAAGATTGCAGCAGGACCATGCTCAATTGGGGGATGCTTCCTCTTTCTAGTGAGTGAATGAACGGTCTGACAATTAAGAAAAAAAAATAGATAAAAGTAAATGGAAGTGTCTCAGCTCTTCAAAAACATTAATGTTGTAAAAAGATCAAAAAAAGGGCAGTTGAAAAAATTTCCTTTCTTAAAGAAAAATAAGAAATAGACAAGCCCTCAAATGCTGAATCAAATGATCTTTACAATCCGGTATCTGAGGCTCCACCACAGGCAAGAGGTCACATAGCCTTCAGGGTCACCTGACACAAACCCCTACCCACAGTGACTCAGATCTTTGTGTCAGTCACACGGTGATGTAATGTGTATTTTTCAGCGTTATGATTGAAGAACCTAAGAAAGCTTGCATTTTATTCACGATTATGCTAACATCAGTTGAAATGCTTTGATACTATTAGGTATGGAAAGTCATGTATTTTTCTATGCAAAAATGACTTTCATATTGACCCAGTATAAGTCCTTTCTGAGTAAATGTTTGCCTTGTAATCTGTTGTAACGGAACAAACAACTGTTAGTCACCTATCGATGTATCCCTAAAGGGACTAGTCTCCCAGGCCAAGTTGAAGCTATCTCCCATGGACACATGGAGTTCGGTTCGTTACTAGCACATCTTACTCATGTGCTCCTCTTTCCTTTTCCTTATTTCCTTTTACTCATTTGACTATATATTTGTCTGAGTTCTGCTTGTATATGTGTTTATTGTAATAAATTTATTTATTAATTAGTAAACTCTGCTCCACTTGGCTTGTCATTTCATTTAGGCATAAAGAACCTGACCTTCTTTGGGACCAGCAGATGGCGAAATGGTTACATCACTGGACTCCTATGTAGCCGACTTCGGATTGAGTCTTAGTCTCAGTGGCTTGAAACTCATGCAGGGTGTGTGTGCATGCATGCCCAAGATCCTGAGAGAAGAACGGAGGAGAAGGGAACATAGCATGGCCACCTTCCTGGGAGGTAATTTCTTGCTTTGTGTCTCTCTGTGTCTCTGGTTCTCCAGCAAGCGCATGCACCCTATGACAAAAATCTCTCTTAAAAGAAAAAAAATTAAAAAGAAGAAGCTGCCCTTCTCACAGAGAGGTTGCCAAGTAACTGGATTTTTAAAAATACATAGAGTTTTAAAGCTTATTTATTTAACTTTTCTGTGAGAGAGAGATGGGCATCCCTAACAAGATGCTTACACCACAATCCACCCCCAGGTCTAGCCAGCCCAGATCAGGGAGGTCTCAGGACAGGAACTCAGGACCTTTTCCATTAGGGTGCAGAATTGCTGCTGTGCCACCATCTGGCCCCTCAAAGTTCTTAATAATCATACCACTCCTGCTTATTATATTTATGAATGGGACCAACTTGCATCATGAGTTCCAAAAGCCATTGCAATTTCTGGCCAACACCTGAAGAATAGCAGGTACTGGGCCAGTCACTGATGTGGTAGTTAAGGTAGCAGGATCCCACATGGCCAACCATGCAGTTTGTCTTGGACCCACCAGCTTAAGAAACATGCCAGGAGCATGTGCGCATGTGCCCAAAATCCTGAAAGGAGAAAGAAATGAAAGAGAAGAATTGCAGCATGATCATGTCCCATGGAAGGGATGCTTTCTTACTTCTCGCTTTCTCTCTCTCTCTCTCTCTCTGTATCTCTCCAGCAAGTACTTGCACCTTTTGGGAAAAAAAAAAAAACAGATATTACTCAAAATATCATATTGAAGGGACCAGCAGTTAGCGTAATGGCTATGTTGCTGGACTCCCACGTAGTCGACCGTGGTTCGCGACCTGGATCCGGTAGCTTAAAACTCACGCCGGGCACGTGTGCGTGCCCAAGATCCCGAGAGGAGAATGGAGGAGAAAGGATTGAGGCATGGCCATCCCCCCTGGGGGGTGATTTCTCGCTTTCTGTCTCTCTGTCTCTGTCTGTCTGGCGAGCGCACGCGCCCTATAGCAAAAACCTCTTCAAAAAAAAAAATAAATAAAAACAATATCATATCGACTGCAAATATTCTTTGAAGCAAAAGATTAAAGCTGGAAGAAAATTAGGGATCACCTGATACAATCCCTTCTTAGTGTTTGATTCAAGGTCCAGAAAAACAAAGTAACTTACTTTCATACTTCCTGGTATGTTGTTGACTTTATTTATTTATTCTTAGATTACTGCACACAATCCAAGATCAGTAGTACTTGAGAAATTAAAATCATGCTGGTACCTATTGCATACACATTATCAAAACATCACACTATCTCTCATAAATACATAGTTATGTATCAATTAAAAATAAAAGAGATTTTTGCTATAGGGTGCAATGTGCTCTTACCGTTATTTAGGGCATAACTTTAAAATACAGTTCAAGAATTCTCTGTCTGAGTTAGAAGTGATACCCTACTGTAGACAGACAGGGCAAGGGCCCCAGAGAAAGTCACTAGTATTTTTTTAAATGAAGCCAATATGTTTTTTCCTTTCTATAGTTTAGTTAAAATACGACATTCCCCCCTCCCCCCTTACATGTTTCTAAAGAATTTATAACGCCTTCCTGATTAGATCAAAACCAGTCAGTCTGGAGCACAAAGATAAGGAAATCTCCATCATTAACTAAAACAAAGAGCCATTTGGCCCTTTTGGGGACCAGGATTAACCCAAGAGTCTCAGGTGTCTTAAATTCCAGGACCTATGCTGATGACCCATCTTTTTATAAATTCATTTTCTTTTATTCATTTTTAAAATTTTATTATTTTTTAAATTTTTACATTCAATCTCTGCATAGCATTTCAGCATACAAAATGAATTTTCTCAGCATGAATACACTGCGTATTAGTCAAGTCAAAGATATTACCATACCCATTATTATCAATAGATAATTTTTCATTTTTGTGTCTCTTAAATGCTTTGCTTCTTTCTTTTCCCCCTAGTTCCCTCCCTCTCACCCTGCCCTATTTCCTCCCATCCTCCCACACTGTCTCTAGTATCCGCAGTTGCTCTCTATGCTTTTATACCTTCCAATTTTTCAGTTTCTACCATGGAGTGCACACATTCAATATATATTGAGGGGGGACATACAATGGCTCTCTTTCATAGTCTGGCTTTGCTTCACTTAACAGTAAATCTTCCATATTTGTCCACTTTCTATCAGATATCAGGGTCTTATTTTTTTTATGGCTGGGTAGTATTCCATAGTACATATGTGACACGCTTTTCCAATCCATTCACCTGTTTGTGGAACAGTTTTTCTTCCTTGTCAGGATGCTATATAACTCTGCCATTCTAGCCCATCTATGACAACACATTCTGCCCCCTTCTGCTGCACTAGAAACCTTTCCTCCAATAAAACTCTGCTTTCTATCCTCAGCATTTCTAATTCTTCTTGAGCATTGGACAAGAACCAGCACAGGTGTTGAGCTGATTACACAGACACCTTTGTGTCTGTCATAAGCCCCCAAGCTCAAATCTACATATTTCACAGGCTGTTTTAAAGATAATATTTTAATTGGTTCAAATCTTAGTCACAAACCTACAGTCAGAAAGCATCCCAGCCTATTTGCCATGTCATCTAGCCATTAACTTAATTCACTGTCCTTAAACCCACACCACAGTCCTTGTGCAATTGGTGCTTTTATATTTATGCTAGTTTACTGGTCAGCGTTTGCTTATTAAGTCCATATAGGGTTTCCTGCTGTTACTTGACCCACAGTCTCATCACCTCTTTTCTTCTGGGTTTGCATTACCTCTCTCTCACTCTCCAGACATCAACTCAACTCACCTACCCAGGAAAAGCCTTGTTATGGGCTAGTGCCCTCACTTTTGTAAGAATGCAGAGAAAGGAGGTTTCAAAGAAATAAACAAATATGCATTAAGGATGTATTATGTCCCAACATTAGGCCATGTATCTCCGTGTATTATCTTATTTAATCTCTTGGTAGAGAATTAAAATGAATGAAAAATATTCTTCAAGACAGGCAGTAAATTTCGTGCTATATCTAGAAAAAACAATGGTTTCTCATTTCAAGGGGGGAGTCTTTTGTGATTCCCATGGTGATACAACCCATAATACAATCTACTATAAAATCTACAAGGTTATCTTTTCACTTTTCTTAGGTCTGCGGCTTGTCCCCAGAGTACATTATAACTCTTCCAGGACTGAGACTGGACTTTGATCTCTCCTTCCCGTCTGTAGCACTAAGCAGATGCTCCTCCAAGTACCTGCTCAATCAACACTTACTAAAAAAAGTTGCAGTCAAAGAACTTTAAAGGGGGCATTAGTGTAGAAGATGAGAGTAGAAGTTCTGGGAAAGCATTCTAATTATCCCAGTAATAATTGCTTAAATGGAGCGATAGGTACTTAAGTTAATTAGGCTATTTAAGTATATTTCAGCAGACAGTTGTTGTGACTCTTCTTGCTGCAAAACTAAAATAACATTTTCATGACTCATTTTAAAACATGTTCCTCAATTCTAGAGCTGCTTTTGTGCAGCTCTGAGTAGAAAAAACAAAAACTCAATTTTTCCTACTATGTACTTGCAGTACAGATCACTTCTGTGATCCCAAAACCTGTGAGGATTTCTCCCCACCAGCAAGCAAGAAATTCTGCAGTGAACAGCAGCTGGGCATCCTTGAGTCCAACTCAGTTCCAATGCTAGCTCAAAGCCTACGATTGAGGGTTCAGTCCCACATCATTTCCCCCTAGTTCAGGTACCAGTGGCGAACCTAGGCCTTCTTTTTTTTTTTAAGAATTATTTTATTTATTCACTCATTTATTTTTATTTTTAGAAGAACACAGAAAGAGAAAGAGGGAAAGTAAGAAAGCAAGCACACCAGGTCCGGGACTCGAACTGTGGTCGGTCATGTGGGAGTGTTCAGCACTTTAACCACCATGCTAGGCCTTCTTCTATTAGGAAAAAAAATTATTTCATGAGGAAGAGAGACTATTTCCTCTTTCCTCACTCTTTTGCACTTCCTCACAGGCACCTGGCTTCGACCTACAGGAAGTTAGCCACTTCTCCATTCCAGGTTTGGGAACTGGAAGCTGTTAGATTTGAATCACACGTAACTCTCCTAAACACTACAAATAAAATTACTTTAACAATATGTTAATACAATGTCATAAACAGTGGACATTAGCCTGCGGTTTTGGTTATGCCCAAACCAACCAGCATTATTACCCAAAAGACACGTTTTACTTTACAGAAAACATACTGGGAGGCTACAAAAGATTATAGATTTTACAATGTGGCCCTTATCCTTCCTGCTTCCCAGTGTTCTTGTGTTCATAACGTAAAGAATAAGATAGAGTGGCCAGCAGGTAGGGTAGTGGTTAAGGGCGCTGGACTCACTCATGGCTGACCACGCAGTTCAAGTCCAGGACCGGGTGGCTTACTTTCTCACTTTCCCTCTTTCTCTCTCTGTCCCTCTCTGGTCAAATCAAAATAAGTAAATAAATAAATAAAGTTAAATAAAATAAATCTTTAGGAAAAAAAAGGATAAGATACAGCAATCGGCCGCTTCACTTATTGTAAATGAGCCAGTGTGAACGTGGACACCTTGTGGCCTCCTCTCTTCTTGTTTCTCTTGTTATATAAACCAGCTTTCCCAGGAGCCACTTCGGCATGTCTGGAAAACCAGTCTGTTCATCTGAGCAAATTTGCCTTATGCCTTGGGTAAAACAAACCACTTTTATTTCACGTGTGATGCCTGAGCCTTCTTTTTAGTTGGCAATAACTTAAAGAGATTAGCCTCTCTCCTTGCCCAAAAACTTAGGCCAGGTTAGATGGGCATATTTGTATGTTCCCATTGCATGTTGAAATTACCTGAAGGGCCAACAGGTAGGTAGCATAGCGGTTAAGGCACTAGACACTCACTTAGCCGACCACTCTCTGAGTCCCGAAGCTGGCAGCTTGAATTCACTCTGGGCACATGTGCATGAGTGTCCAAAATCCCAGGAGAATGAAGGAGAACAGATACAGAATGACCATCCCCCCGGAGGGTGATTTCTTGCTTCCTTTCTCTGGCAAGTGCATGCAACCTATAGCAAAAATGTCTCTCTAAAAAATATACTAAATGAGTAAAAACAATAATTATTATTATTTTATATGAGTAGTCAAAAGACTTGGTTCCTTGTGCTGACCATGTCACTAAAGAGTTGTGAGAACTCAAAGCAGCTTTTTATCTCTCTAGTCTGAATGGAGAATCAGAAAACAAAATGAAATCGTTTTCCAGGCCCCTTCAGCTCTCAGTCAGGATGCCCCTATCTAGGGCACCGTTTGACTCGGCTGTGTCTGATGGACTCCTGTGTCAGCTCCTAAAGAGCTTCCGAGCCATTCTATCCCGGCAAGCAGAGGTCTTTTCAGTCCAAACGAAAATAACCATGAGAATGAGAGTAAATGTGCAGCTGCTGGCTATTCACCATGCTGGGCTGTGGCAAAGCGCTGAGAATGCCAAGTAACAGGCTCTGGTTTGACTCCAGCATTTCCTGTCTGAAAGCGCATCCTGACCCAGCCATGTGGTTGGTCATCCATTTCTTAGGCTCCTCGTCTCCCTGGGCCTATCTCCTACGTGCTATTACTATTGGTTTGCGTGTCCATCTCTTCCAGGACTTGGAGCTTCAGAGACTGAGGACAGCTGTAATGTCTTATTTATCTCTACAACACCAGATGAATAATCAATAAATGTTTAATAAATGATTTAAGAAATTACTGAAAGAAACACCAAATGGATAATAAGTCAAATATTTTGGAGCCAATAGTGCAAGTTGACCTCTGCCTCTCTTCTCAACACAATAGAATCCATTCCCCCTTTGTTTCTGCCACCCTCACTTTTGTTTCCTTTACACAGACCTGACACAAAATTTAAAATCTGTAATTTTTTATTACCACCAAGGGATCATAGATCAATGGCCAGAATTCCATGAAAAGAAAGATCCCTATTCTTAACTTGCATCATCTTTTTTTTAACCAAGAGATTAAACTTGCATCATCTATTTTTTTTAACCAAGAGATTAAATTTTATCTTGAAATGCCTACATTATTTCTGTGTAATCCACATAGTCATGTTATCTTCTATTTTCGCAATAGCTGTTAGATTTACTTCCATTGAAATGGAACATAATATCATTGGAATCCTGTATGCACCCTGGTGAGGTTGGTTTTAGTCAAGTACTAAATCTTATCTGAGCGAGATTATGCTTAGTTAAACCTTTGGAATGTGTTCAGTGGTGGTTCTACCATCCTTGCTGCAGCTGTGCTGGGGAAGAGGGTGCTGGAGAACAAGGCGAGCATTAAGACTGCAGAACCCAGGCAAGTGACCCCCTAGTTCAGTCATTACCAGTAAATATGTGTCTTGAAAGCTGGGGTAATAAGAGAACCCAGACAAAACAACACCAAATATAATGAATTTCCAATGAGAGGATTTTGCATAAGTGACCACATGGTGGGATGAGGAGATAATGCCTTTGACTATCCAGTAAATAAAGGCCATGAACTCCTTGTGGGCAGAGCTTACTACATCCTTCTTTGGGCTACGCTCATCAAATGTGACTGGCATACTTGAGGTAAATTAAATACCTGATTAATAGGAGTATTTGTGGTTGAGATAGGAACATATGAGTCAGAAGTTATTTGGAACATAAGTCCAATAAACGAAGCTAATTAAATCATAAAATTTGGAGCATAGTGTGTCGGGTGCTCTAAGATCTTACATTAATGAGTCTATGCACAAGTGGAACATAATGAAGACAGGAAAACACATGGAACCAAATGAAAGGAGTCAGCAAAGATTTCAAAGGGATACACACTGGGAGTATTCTTCCTGAGGTTATCCTAAGCAACTAAGATTCTTTGACTCAACTTGTTCTGTACTGGCATTGTAATAAACAATGCCAGAAATGCCTTACAAGGGTAGTTCTCAAACAGATCATTTGCTAATTACCTGAATTACCTGAGGCTTTTTGCAGAGGAGTTGAGGGGAGGCCAAAGAGCACATGTGCACAAGAAAGAATACCCCTATAGGGCCCACCAGTGTCACAATCTCTCTTTTCTCCATTTCTCCATCCCATCAGGAGCCTGGGCATGCATGCACATGATCAGTGTGTTTTCCAAGCCTCTGGTGGCTGGGATTCGAGCCCCAGCTGGCCACATGAGATATGGCTCACTCTGCATAGCCCTTAACCACTATGCTACAGGGCCAGCCTGATATAAGGTGTTTTTTTATGTACAGATTCCCAGGCCCATTTCAGATTCACTTAATAAGACTCTCCTGAAAAGAACCTGTGACTCTGTATTTTAAGAAAATCTCTCCAGATAGTTCTAACAATAAGCCGACTCTTAATTCTGGCTTTAGACCAGCAATAGAAAGAAGGGAAGATGGAAAATCAGACTGTGTTCTGCTATGGGCAGAACCGTGTTCCTCTAAAATTCTTATTTTGATGTTTAACTCCAATACCTCAGAATGTGACTGTATTTATAGACAGGGTTTTTAAATAAGTAATTAAATTAAAATGAGGTCATTAGAGAGGTCTGTAAACTAACATAGCAAACTAACATTTCTCTTCTTTATAAGAAGAGAAAATTAGGACATAGATACACACAGAGGGAAGATGGTGTGAAGGTGTGGAGAAAGAGGCCATTTGCAAACCAACAAAAAAGACCTCAGAAAATGCCAACTCTGCTGGCACCTTGATGTTGGACTTCCATCCTCCAGAACATTGAGAAAACAAATTTCTGTTGTTTAAGACATTCAGTCTGTGGTACATTTTGGCAACCTTAGCATTCTAATCAATGTACTGCCGTAGTTAATTCGCTAACTGATAAATCTGGATAGGGAAACTAGTTCTCATTAAAATGACTGATTAACTGTTAAATTTCAGATCTGTTCAACTTTAATGGAGAAAGAAGTTGCTGAGGGAGAAAAGAAAGAAAGAAGAATCCAAAAGGGAAAGGAAGTAACAAAATCTAGTAAAACGAGAGAAAGAACAGTCATGAAAGTAAAATCTATAGCCCTTAAAGAATGAGCTACAATACAATGACATTACTAGGAAACAGCTTTTGATGAGACAAATAATGGAAAGTGATGCTTAGGAACATGTTTAGAAATCATTTGTCTCAGGACCACCAGATGGCATAATGGTTACGTCGCTGGACTCCCACATAGTTGACCATAGCTCGAGTCTTGGACCCTGGCTTAAAACTCATGCCAGACATGTGTGCATGCATGCCCAATATCGGGAGAGGAGAACAGAGAGGGGATTGTGGCGTGGCAGGGGTTGGACGTAGGATGATTTCTCACTTTGTCTTTCTGTCTCTGTCTCTCCAGTGAGCACAGGCACCCTTTAGCAAAAATCTCTCTCAAAAAAAAAAAAAAAAAAAAAAAGCCCTTTCCCCTGTCTGGCAGCGCCAGGCCGCACAATGCCTGGAGTCACTGTAAAAGACATGAACCAGCAGGAGTTCGTCCGAGCTCTGGCAGCCTTCCTCAAAAAGTCCAGAAAGCTGAAAGTCCCTGAATGGGTGGACACTGTCAAGCTGGCCAGGCATAAAGAACTCGCTCTCTACGATGAGAAGGTTCTACACACGAGCTGCTTCCATAGCACGGCACCTGTACCTCCAGGGTGGAGCTGGGGTTGGCTCCACAACCAAGATCTACGGGGGACGGCAGGGAAACAGTGTCATGCCAAGCCACTTCAGCAGAGGCTCCAGGAGTGTGGCTTGCCAGGTCCTTCAAGTTCTGGAGGGGATGGGGGTCGCAAACGGACAATTCAGGGACAGAGAGATCTGGACAGAATCACCGGACAGGTGGCAGCTGCCAACAAGAAGCATTAGGACAGATGATGCTGGGTTAATAAATTGCTTTATTTGTAAAAAATAAAATAAAAATAAAAAAGAAAGAAAAACATTAGTCTCTGAATCTCCCTTCTCTAAAGGGAAAGGTTTTATTTCTTTCATTCACTCAGTCAATGACATTTATAAACTACCTCCTACGTCTTAGATACTCAGCTATATGCAAAGATAATTAACACAGGAGCTGTGCTATCTAAGGATATCAGCCCAGGAAGAAAGAGTTCTCCTTGAAGCCCTCCCCAAAGGCCTACCCCCAACAAGATACATTTAGCCCTCCTTTCAAAGATTTTACAGCCTGCAATTATTTATCTCTTTCTGGAGCTCTCAGGTTCCCAAGTAAGAAGTCCACAGATAATTCCTGTCTCTAAGCACCCAGGGGGAAAATGCGATTAGGAACCACACTTCTGATATCCTGACTCTAGCACAGGGCAAGGCACACAGTAGGTGCTCAATAAATATTTATTAAATAAGTAATGACACGAACAGTCTAGTCCATCAATCCCAGGAGCCCTCCCAGTGAGTCTGGCACACCCTCCCCTCCTTTGCTCTTGGGGGTCCTTCCCAGAAGCAGCTGGCTTTACTGGAGTCTCTCACAAGAGGCCACATAACATCGTGCTGGGGGAACACCCCGGAAAGCCTTTCTCTAGAAAGGTGAAAGAGAAAAGAAAAATCATTATTGATAGACATTAAACCAGAATGTGATGTGCATCGGAAACAATTCACAGGAGCAATTGCAAAGACAGAAAGAAGCCTTTCCTGCAGTTAAATGCATATAATCCCTTACATTTATGTTTTCAAGATAGTTCTCTGGTGTTGCTCCTTAGTCTTCTCGATGGTAAAGGACTTTGAAGATTTTAATAAACGTAGGCTATTTTATTTTTTTAACTCTCATTAGTGTTTCTAGGATGTGAAGGCATACTTTCCACTTTACTCCTTTTTCTTTTTCTACTTCTCTCTAAAAGTTTATTCCTTTCTTCCTAGAGAGAGAAAGAGATAGAGGGAGAGACACCCTGTCCTCACACTGCAACCCACCCCCAGCCTAAGCCAGGTGAGGTCAGGTGCACACGTGTGCCAGGCGCGTGCAGGGAGACCTCAGGATGTCAACCCAGGCCCTTCCAGTGTGGATAGAGCATCGCGGAGCATGTTGTTACCACTGTGTCACCACAGTGGGTCTCCATTTCTTTTTTCACCTTCATCCGCCTTTTGCCCATGGGGACTGAGTAGGAGTGTTAGAGTTACAGTCTAACTCTTTCAAGATGTCTCTTTCATTTTTAATTAGAGAGAATCCTTTAAATTGAGATGTGTCTAGACAAATTATTACCCAGATAAACCCATGTAAAAAAGCAAATGGAAATAATTTGAAGGCCTAAAGAAGTGTAAAATTCCAAATTGCAGTGGAAAGAAGGCCTCTGGCTTTCAACCTTACTTAATAATGCTGATTTGCCTTCACTCTTACTATTTTTTTCTTTTCTTGGCAGTTTCTGAATTAAAAGAGAAAAGCTGAGCCTTTCATGTCTATTTAATACCTATTTAACAATTTACATCACTTTTAACAGAGCTAACTAAATCCCAGACCAGAGAATTACTCTAATTGCTCTCCAAATATGCAACAGTCATCATTCTTTTCTGTTACTAGGCTAAGAGCAGACCCGGGGCAAGGTCCAGTTAAATAAAACTCTAATCGAGACGGTTCTTAACTACTGATAAACTAGCACAGTAGATGAAAAATGTTAAGCCTCAACACTAATTGAATAAATGCAAGCTGTTTATTCTCGTTTAAACTAACTATAAGTTAAAGTCCTAGTATCTTTTGCAGAGTCTGCTAAGATAGAAATGAACTGTGCTTCCATCTCAAAAATAATGCAGGGTCCTAGAATGGTATCATTAACTTCCAAGTCTTAGGCTCTTCCTTTTTTGAGTAATAAGGATTTAAACTGCCTCCAGATTTGGTCTGGTCAAACAATAAGGTAGAGCGTTGTGGAGGGTGTGGGATGCAGCAGGTACACGATACGTGTCATTTTGGCACTGTAGTCAGTGGACCGTTGCTTGATATTTCACTTTCAACCAGCTATATTTGCATCTGCTCTCCAGCATGGGCCCATTATAGACTGAATCCTATCTTGCAATTGGCTGGCTGCATCATCTTGAGCCAACCAAGTCATCTCTCTGGGCCTCAGATTTCTTCTCTATAAACTGTGAATGATGGTACCTTTTTCACATGGCTGTCTGGGGAAATAAATGTGATAGTGTGCGTAAATCTGTGTCCTCAATCACTGTGCTCACTTTAGGCCGATGGGACCTATGTGACCTCTATGGCCAATACCCTACCCTCAGTGAACATTGGTTCCCTTCTATTTCTTCTCTCTCTGGATAAAGGGCCTATTTTTCAATCCAGATCACAGATTCATGCACCTTCCCAAATCCTGTAGGATAATAATTTAGCTCTACTTCACCTTCAGGTCCTCAGTTTATCCTGCTCCCTCTGTTATCCTATTCATCACCTCTCCTTTCTCTGCATCCCTCTATAGCAGTTGTTTCTATGCTGATCATAACACATGGGCACGTTCTGCTGATGGTCCTTTTTGCTTAGTTCCTTCTCTGTCTCCATTACTAGATCCATGAGAATTTTTCTGGTCTTGTGTGGTACCTCACAACATATGCTTGTCTGCCTCTGAGCTCCTCTAAAAACAAACCTTGAGGCAACCGTCACTTAGGTAGTTTAATCAGGAAGATGATTCTAGCACGTGTAAGAGGTGAAATCAAGACAGGGAAGAAAGGAATGCCAATGAAATGTGTGTAATGAATTGGCATCTACAGTGGGCAGCTGAAGCTCAGCCCCGCTGAGGACTCTCTGAGAAGCATTCTTCAGAATTGTCTCGCCACGGGATAGAGAAACTGGAGCATTCGCTGTCTGACTCTCATCCTAAATTGATTGAGTTACCCCTGCAGCCTCACTTTGTAGCAGCTTGAAATAGCTGAGCAACCATTGGTTGCAGGGAGAGAAACAGAGCACCATGGACCATGAGGTGGCAAGCTGCACTAGAGCTAGAGCTAACCATTGTGGCTACAGGTGAGCTCAGGACTGGGGCAGCCACGCCATCTTCTATTACACTCAATAAGCATATAGTTAGTATTGAATTCATGGGAAAATAAATACCAAAGAGACGCTGTCTGTACCTCAATGCGAAGTTATCCAGCCAGAAGAGTTACACCAGTCTCCTTGTATACAATTCTCCTATGAAACCCATTTAGAGTAGAGCTTTCTAAGGCCCAATTCTAGAGGGCTCTAGAATAGAGGTCATGGGTAGTTAATCTCTGTTTCTGCTTAGGAGGCTGTCAAAGTCTCTGGGCATTGCTGTAAAGGGGGAGGTAGAAGCTAATGACTATCAAGAACCTTTCTCAAGCATTTCTCAAATATTCTTTGAAAGATACACAGTGACTTGACCAGGTACAAGTAATAAGTCAGCTCTCAGACTAGAAAACAACGTGGAATTTCTCAGGTTTTCCAAAAGTCCAATCAAGAGAGAGAAGCCATGAACTAGTCACACAAACCACATCCTGGACTCTCCACTACCTAACCCTTCAATCCGTGCTTCCATCGTATGTGTTATTCCTACAAACACCATGACTTTATGTTTCCACAAAGCTGTTATTCCAGGAGGACTGTGAGCCATACAAATAGCTCCATGATTATTAATGGCTTCTTTTCACTCCTCACTGTGTTTTCCAAACACCGTGGGTGGTAAATGCAGAAGTCCATCCTTTTAATGCCAACATGTAATATTTTAAATCAGGCCACCCAATTCACACAGACATTTCTTGGGTGACTCTCATCTTTATATCTTACTTTTTTTTTCATATTATAAGATTGCCTCAGGAACCAGCAGTTAGCATAATGGCTATGTCGCTGGACTCCCACATAGTCGACCGCAGTTCACATCCCGGACCCGGTGGCTTAAAACTCACGCCGGGCGCGTGTGCATGCGTGCCCAAGATCTCGAGAGGAGAATGGAGGAGAAGGGATTGTAGCGTGACTATCCCCCCTGGGGGGTGGTTTCTCGCTTTCTATCTCTATGTCTTTCTCTGTCTGTCTGGCGAGCGCTTGTGCCCTATAGTGAAAATCTCATATATATATATGAGATTTATATATATATAGCCTCAAATCAACTAATAAAAAAGTGTAAGAGCAATTTAAAAAACCAGAGATGATTATTAATTCTTACCAATTCCAGTCTTCTGGTTTTGTAATATCTTTCATTTTTTAAAGAGGTTTTTGCCTTAAGGTACATGTACTCACCAGAGAGAGACAGACAGACAGAGACAGTGAAAGAGAAAGTGAGAAATCACCCCCAGGGAGGACGGCCATGCTGCAATACCTTCTCTTCTGTTCTCCCCTAGGGATTTTGGGCACTCACGCACACACGCCTGGCCTGAGTTTCAAGCTACCAGGTCCAGGACTCGAACTGCAGTCAGCCATGTGGGAGTCCAGTGACGTGACCTCTAACACCTTCTGATGGCCCTGTACTATGTTTAACTTAACGTCTGAAGTTAGAGCAGAGAGTCTCAGATCAGATCCAGAATCTTCAATAATGCCAGAAGTTAACACAGACCCTGGTTCAGAAAGAGGTCTTTAATAAATATGAACAACTTTGGTAACGTTGTGTTTACTCTCAAAACTGACATCTGAACCAGAAATGACAGCCTTCATGAGCCACTGTTCGAGGGCAAAAGTGTGAAAGTTTTCCACAGAATTAAACTTTAACATTATTCTCACCTGCACTTTCTTTCTCTCTCTCCCTTCCTTCCGTCTTTAACCTTGACTAAAGCGCTGAGGTAAAAGAATATCATTGCGTTTAGGTAAGTGGTGATCTCCCAGCAGTTTTATCCACCTAAGTAATGCCAGTATGCCCAGGCCCTAGTTCTACAACCACCTTCAAAGAACAGAATTCTCAAAGTCACATGAAAATCAGGAAGCTTCAGGCAAAGCACTTTCTAACTGCATCTTTTTCTTGACTGTATTTTTAAGAAGCAGAAGAGAGAGGGAGGAGGACCTGAGAGCATGAAGGGGTTGGAAGTGGAAGGCAAAAAAAAAAAAAAAAGAAAAAAGATGAAAAAAAAAAAAAAGAAAACTACCAGGTCCTGACTCACAAATGCCTGAGTGCTATCCAAGTGGGAGTTTGGAATGATCCCCAGGAACCCTGAGGACTTTGGAAAAGCTTATGATAGAAGTTGGGTCCACTTCGGGCTGGCAGGTGATGTTGTGGTTAAGGGCACTGGACTCCCACATGGTCAACCAGTTTGAGTCTCCGACCTGGAGGCTTGCTTTCTCACTTTCTCTTCTCCGCTCCCCCGCCCCCATCTCCTTTCTTTCTCTGTCCCTCCCTCTCTGGTCAAATTAAAAATAAGTAAAAAAATAAAGTCAAATAAAAAGAAGAAGTTGTGTCCCCTAGAAGAAATGTGTTCACAGCTGCTGCAATATGAAGATAACAAATTGCACTCAGGAGAGTCAGACCTTCATCAATACAAACCCTATTTTTTTTTTTCCATTTCCTGGGATACAAAGAAATAATTTTTGTCTTTGCTCTCAAAGTGGTTTCAGCCTAGCTGGGGACTTGACTGAGAGAAGGAGCTCCTCCGAGCAATTCCAGTCTGCTGACCTCCAGACTGAGCTGGGGGTAGGGGGGCGTGCGGAGAGGGGAGAAGGGAGGAAAGTTTTCCAGCCTCTGGGGAAGAATGCAGCCCCTTACTGACCAGTCAACTCCTCTGAGCTTCCATTTCCTTAGCAAGGAGGAACCCAGTGTGTTAGAGTTTGTTTTGTCCATTTGATAGCCCAGTGTAAGTGCTAAGAAAACATCTACCTGTACTCATTGTTGTTACTACTAATATTTGCTTCCTTCATTAACAGGGTCTTCCCAGAAGAATAATTTCCTGGAGGGTGGGGGCGACACCCTGCAAGTTCTGCCTGAAACTAAAATGTACTTTCCTACTGTTGAAAATGGTTCTTGGGGATACTGAAAACTTCCCAAATTAAAGGTTTATTGTTTGCCATCAGGCTACATCTGCCACTTAGAACTTACTTTGAGACACTGAAACCAGAATTCCCAACAAAGTCCACTTCACAGATGGTTAGCAGATGAACAGCAAGTATTTGGAACTGTCCTCTTTGTTACTAGAGTGTGATACAAAGCAGATTGATAAAACAAACAATGCTTGCTCAGTTCAAAAGTGACCCAGCAGAGGGGATACATAGGGGTTGAATCCAGTCACCCACAGGTCCCTAATATACTCTCCAATTTCTGTGACTACAACTGAACCTCATTTTTCTTTCCATAAAGGAACATCTTGGGGCCAAGACAACGGTCTGTGGACTGTGTCACTTGCAGAAGAAAACTTTCTCTAATTCCTCTGGCCCAAGAAGGCACAGACATTGAGGCCAGTTGTGCCACCCTAGCTCAAGCCTTCCAAGTGCACTACCTTGAATGAATCTTGTGTCCTTCCAGGAGAGATATGACTTCCTCAAGACACCCTCACCTCCATGTCTGCCAATATACACAGGCTCCAATGTGGGCCAAGCTAGAAGCAAAATCTGTCCCTTTCATTTTTCACAAGAAACCTAGTCACTTGAGCACATCAGGGACGTGGTTGCTGGGGTTAAGATGAGTGGGACTCTGGGGGTGGGGGCACTTGTCACAGTACAACACAGGGCCCAGCCTCCATTTCTCTTCTTCACAGAACCAAACCAACAGCCAGACCCTGGTCTTAAGAAGCCCTGGCTTTGTTGCCAACCTGCACACTGCATCAGCACCATCAGGAACGCCAGGCCAGTCCTGTCCTCCTCTGGGCACACAGTTGGCACTTAATAGAATATTTGGCAGAATATTTGTAGGATATGTCTGGGAATGAGTGAACAGGATAGGCGGAACCTGGTCCATCCTGTGTATTACAAAATGGAGCTGAGTTCCAGGTGGAATCAAGTGCTATTGCAGAATGTATGCAAGTGAACAAGTCGGCACAAGACACTTGCCTCCCAGAAAGCTTCCTCGTCGGAGGAAATACAGCCTATGTGGTGCAAAATTACCAGTTGTTTCGAAACAAAAGAATACAGACACCATGCCTACTAAGGAAAAGTAAAGCTAAAGCCAGGAAGGTGGACCAGATTCTGTCACCAGAGAAGGTCCCCTTCCTGCTTTGAAGACTCCATAGCCAGCCCTGGAGCAAAGCACGGAAATGATGCTCTCGCTGTGAGTCCTCACAGTCAGTGCACACACGTCCCCATCCCAAAAAGACCTGCCTGCCTGGTTTCACTGGACAGCAAGTCCTTTCTCAAGGTCTCAGACTGGACAAGAACAAGGACTTCTTACACCCCACTTGTATCCTCAAAATCATCATCTCCCACTTTTTTTCCCTAGAGAAATGCCAGAAATATCCACGTCATATAAGACAGAGTTTCTGCCAGAAAGAATAGAATTTCATCACTCCTACATAAACGGTGTTATTTCACCCTTCAGCTCTGTGTGGTTGAATCATATCCTCAGGAAACACAACTCTCTGTGCACATCGGAACTCTGGAAAGTCTTAAGGAAGAAGTTGGTGAGTCAACTTCTTCAGTGTAGAGTGAGCCAACATTTAAAGCTTTGAAACAGGTATGCCCTATTACTGACTCAAGGTGGGTAACATGATGTTCAGGCATTTATCCACGCAAATGGCAAGTCAGCTTAACCTAGAGCTCTTCCTCAGTACGGGTGACACCCTTGGTTTTGGTTCTTACTTAAATGAATCTTAGAGTACGTCTGAGGCTGGCCAGTGAAGCCTACGCAGGCTGGGAACTTACCCTTAGGAAATAGTTCGGCTGATGCTACCTTAGGTCACTTTCCGCCAAAGAAAGCTTTTAGGGCCTGTCAAAGAAAGGCTGAGTGTCCTTAGAGCATCCTTTATCAATGCACCAGAAAAAGTAAAGAAATTTAGAATTCTGAGTCCAGAGATAACTTTAAAAGAATAAACAATATAATCCTTTCATGCTAACACTATTTTCCCTTGTGTTTCAGCATTGATGGACTATTTGGGCATCATCAGGGGAGATGAGTCAAGCTGGCCAGCTTGATAGCTCAGGAAATTGGGTGTGAGGTCTGTCTGTACTGTGCAAATAAATACTCCCACATGCAAGGCAGGACTTTCTTTTGAACTTCCAAAACTGAAATGAATTCTTAGACCTAAAAAAAAAATGGCAGCAAGGGAAAGTCACAGTGTGAGCAAAGGCAGAGCACGTAAATCCAGTCACTTCCCTCTGTTTGTATGAGTCAAAAGAGGTCTGACTACAGCTTGGGTGGAGGGCCTCACAAACCAGAGCACAAGTAAGAGTGCCCATGTGCTTCCAAGTCAGCAGAAGGGAATCACAAGGGTCAGTCCTGATTGGGCACAGAAAAAATGCACACCAAGTTACAAGAGACAATTCCATTTTTTCCTCTAAGCAAAAACAATATACCCCTCCAAACCACAATCCCCCAAAATTGCATTCCAATCCATGCCCCTTCTGTTCAATGCAAGCATGTGGCTACAAATTCAAAATAAACAGAGCTGATCCAAGAAGCCACAAAATTTTGCAGATAAAAAAAAAAAAAAAGCCAGTTGTTATTATTAAGGGAAAAACTACAAATGTCTTTGACTCATATTGGAGGAAAAGTGAGACTAAAAGTTAAGTGCTTTAAAATTGGAAATTAAGTAAGTGTGAATAGGTTTTAATAAGTTAATGCCTGACAAAGCTGTGCAAAGTCTGGGGTGAATGGTTGCCCGACTCTAATAAGATGATGTCTCCTCTGCAGCCCAGCCTTGATTCTGGCTTGAGGATGTCTGGGGCCTGAGGTCACCCTGACCTTTGAAGATTATTCCCAACATTCCTCCTGTTTTTTGGCCATTCTTCACTTGAACTGCCCGCTCTAATGCTCCTGTAACCGCCTGCTCTCTTCAGTGAGAAGCGACCTTACAAGGAAACCACATTTAGCCACTTTGTGTGAAATTCAAAAACACACCTCCCGGCACCACTGACTTGAAGTCCCCTCTGTGAGGCAAGAAGCAGTCTTTGGAAAACTGTGCAGAGCTCTCCTCACCAGGCGGAGTCACTGGCTGGCACACTTACATGTTCCCAGGCCCTCCTGTCCTTATTTACCCAACTCTAATGTACAGCCCAGCAAGGGGCCCACCTAAGTTCGTCCCATCTCACCTGCAGCTTCATCACTTCCAAAGAGCCTCCGTTACATGACACTTCCCTGCTCTCATCCTTGTTAGAATGCTAATGAAAGGGGGCTAAGAAGAAGGCCTAACTAGGGCCCTTCTTGTGCAAACCTTGTTTTTTGTGTTGATGATTCTAAAAAAATTTTTTATATTGTTGAAAGTACAAAAAAGAACATCCCACCTCTCTTCTTTTTCAAATTCAGAATCGAAATTGAATAAAAATTGTAATGGGTCATATTTATTTTCCCATGACATTTAAAACTGTTTTGAAACATAATACAACTACATAATATTCTCTTGCATGGAATACCTTCAGTGTCCCACTGGGCCTGATATTAGGATCTGTTAATTTATGCATTGTGTATTATTACTTGTGGTTCGGGTTCTTAGCCAATATGGGAAAAAGTAAGTGTTCCCTGCTCACCCCCCTGGATGTAGTTTAACATGCTCGTTTGGAGATGACTAATCTTCCAGACAAGCAGGAGGGCATCATTTGCTCTGACAGCTGGCACTACGAGCTCCCTCATCCCTTCTCTACTGTTCTGCCCAGCAGGGCTGGTGAGTGGGAACTGGCAGGGGATCAGAGGGAGGGAGGACAGGGAAGTGGAGGTATATGTTCCCGTGGGTTCCTTCTGGTGAGCTGGTCTCCACAGCTTCTCCCATCCCAGCTTCTCTCAAAGTGGCCTCTCCTCAAGACTGGGCTTGGTAACCTCCTTTTCTGGTCCTTCCAGGCCCAGGCTATTTCTAACCCCACAATTATTCCTAGTTCCATAACTGCTGTCCACACCTTTGTAAATAATCCCCTGATTAAACCCTTCTTACAGTTATTCTATTCTGTTTCCTGCTGGGATCCTGACTAATACAGCAAGAATGTGGAAACGCAAATGCCCCTTTAATCACAGCGGGACTGTGTAATACACCTACAAGTAGCGCGAGCCAGGCCCAGGATCCACTGACCATTTTCCTTTTCCAGTCCTCTGAGTCCCTACATGGAAGAGTAGCGATAAAACAGACAGAAGTCATCAAATGTGTCAGCCCGGCTGTAACCATGGGGAAAACAGTGTGCTCTACAAGCAGGCGTGCAGGGAGAGGGGTGGCCTGCAGAATTCCACAGGAGAGAACCCTCAGGCCATATCCCTGAGGGTGGGGACATTTTCAACAGAGCGAGGCAGCCCTGACCTGAATCAGAGAACCCCCATGTCTTTATTAGACTAGCTCAGACACTGCTTCAGAGGCACAGCCTGTTCTGGCAACAAAACAGCTCATACCAAGGGGAGGCCCGTGAGACTCAACAACCTCATTCATTTTTTTTTTCCTTTGGAGAGGTTTTCGCTGTAGGGCACATATATATATATATTTTTTTTTTGAGAGGTTTTTGCTATAGGGTATGTGCGCTCGCCAGACAGACATAGAGAGACAGAGAGACAGAAAGTGAGAAATCACCCCGCAGGGGAGATGGCCACGCTGCAATGCCTTCTTCATTCTCCTCTCGGGATCTTGGGCACGCATGCACATGCGCCTGGCATGAGTTTAAGCCACCGGGTCCAGGATGCAAACTGCAGTCGACTACATGGGAGTCCAGTGATATAGCCATTACACTAACTGCTGGTCCCCGCCGGCCAGGCCATCTTCTAAGTGATGATCTCACTTGCAAGCATGCTTTTATCTTGGTCATGACACTCTGGGTAAGGCGCTCTCTCTCTCTCTCTCTCTCACACACACACACACACACACACACACATCATCATCATCATTAACATCATCTCAGAGGACTCTTCTTTCTCATGCCTTTTTTTTGGTAAGGTTTTTTCTTTACATTTATTTATTTACATTTATTCACTATACATCATTACAGTATACAAATGATATTTTCCATCCAGAATACACTGCATATCGGCTCAATCAAAAACATTACCATATATTTTATAATCAACAAATAATTTCCCATTTCTTATTTCTTAAATATTTTGCTTCCTCCCCCCCCCCAATTCCCTACTTCTCACCCTCTGCCATTTCCCACCCTCCTCCCGCACTGTCTCTGGTATCTACAGTTCCTTTCCATAGCCCCCCACTTTTTTCACATTCTATTGATTCATAAAAGATCTTAATTAATCTAAATACTTTCAATAGCAAATACATTTTGAATGAATATACTATAAAGTAGCACCTAGCTGGGGCTATATAGCTTACTGCAATCATTAAATAGGTATTTTTAATACATTTTTTAATTTCAAGAAAAACAGTTTTTCTTTTGATAGCTCAAAATCAAAAAATGTTAAGAGAAATTTGCTTATGAGTTAAAGTCAGGAAAAAGTTTAGGATTCAGTTCAAATAATAGGTAAACAAACGTATCTACAGCTCAAAAGAAGACAAACTCTTTAAATCTCAAAAACAAAGCATAGAAGACAATCAGTAATGTTTTAGTCAAAAGTCGTAAAACTCTATTTCACCAGGTCAGTTTCATGTCATTACTCTCTATTCTGTTGAATTTGCAGTGTTACTGCTCTGATCTTTCTTTTTACTTTCTAGAAGTTTACATTCAATATCATTATTGATCTTTCCAGACTTGTCCCTACCATTAACTTGGCTTGTTTTCTGTACTCTTATTTCTGTGTCTGAATTTAGTTTTCCTGGCATAGCACTGCCTCAGAACTTCTTAGAGAGCTGGTCTGGTGTTGGTATTTTCATTCAGGTTTTGTTTATCTGAGAATGTTTTTGTCTTTTCTTCACACATGAAAGATAATCTTGCCAGGTATAGAACTCTTGGTTGAAATTGTTTTCCACTTAATACTTTGAATATATTTTCCCATTCTTTCCTTGCTTGCTTTATATCCAATGAGAGATCTGACATTATCCTGATGGGATATCCTTTGAAAGTAACTTGATTTTTTTTCTCTTGCCAATTTTTAGTGTGTCTCTGTATGCGGTTTTAGCCAATCTGGTTACAATATGCCTTAACTCTTCTTTAAACTAGGCAAGATCTCTTTGGCTCATGTTGTGTTTCCCCGCCCAGGCTGTTCTTTTTTTTCCCTACCTTGGTCAGTTCCTGTTTCACCATAAAACTTTTAGTTTGTCATCACCTCCTCACCCTGGTGGGTAAGGTTTGAGGAAGCACTTAAAAGAAATATTGAGTGGGGATGTCACAATTCTGCTGTAGCTAGATCAATGAAACCTTCCCTGTAAACCACCTGCAATGTCGAGTACTGTTTGTGTGGGCATCGAGTCTTCCAGGAATAACCGTGAAGGGTGCAAGGTCTGCGCCAGCCAGCACAGGATGACGTGCTAAGTTTTGGAGACCCAGCTGACTCTGTGGTGTCCCTACTCCCATCACCCTGCTCACAAGCTCACCATGGATTTGCATAGCTTCTCTTTGGCTGAAAATGCTTTGTGGGTTAGTTCGCTTGTTTGTTGTCTGCTTTCCCCTCTAGAGCAAGAACTTTGTCAATCACTAATTTATAGCACCTAGAGGCTTTCCAGGAACCTCGAGATTCGATAAACTCATAGTGCCTGAATAAAGGCAAGAAAGACGCCTGTCCTTTCAGATGATCCCTAAGTCATCTGTGCTCTAGACTGGGGAGGTCAGAGGAATTTGGGTTTAGAGGGTCATGTCTTGATCTGTCTCCTGCTTCCTTCTTCTGGACCTCTGCTTACAATATTCCCTCTACACCCTTCCCTGTTCTTTTCATCTCTCACAGATCCACTTAATCTTTGAGGATTTACTCAACTCTTACCTCCTCTACCAATTCACCCTCCTCACCCCAAGCCCCAATAAATTTGATAATATGCTCCAGGTCTTGGGAGAGGCCCTGGGGAACTTGAATAATCAGACAAGTGATAGGACAGAGATGCACGTAAATTATGAAAAATAAGGAGGAAAGGTAGAATCCCAGGGTAAGGGCCAAGGAGATCCTGGCAACAGGGATGGTTGCCTCTTTGTGGTTACCATTTATCTAGCGCTTACAGGATGTGCTCTTTGCAAGTGCTTTGCCTATTTGAACTAACTCAATCTCCACAATAAAGCTGTGAGGTGGAGACTAGTATTGTTTTCATTTTATAGATGGGAAGCTGATGCACAGAGACGTTTTGGGACTTACATTTCATAACCTGCCCAGTTCCTTAATAAGTAAATGGTATAATTGCTGTCTGGCTGCAGAATCAGGCACTTAGCTAAGCTTTTTTTCTTTTTTCTTTTCTTGGGGGGTGAGGGTGGGG
>NW_006159559.1:8375957-8382318 GCF_000334495.1 Tupaia belangeri chinensis
GGGGTGAGGGTGGGGGAGGGATGGTGGGTGGGGAGATAGTAACTTCCTGCACAATGGCCTGGCACCTTGCTGTGCTGACAGCACATCAGCTAGTCAGCAGGCCAAAGGACAGACTCCTGAAGATTGTCTTTATCCTACAAGACCGTGAATTCCAAACTCATGGAGCAAACATTCAATTATTGTTGATACCACAAATCACCAAATCCTGGGTCTGGGGGCTGCAGGGGAGGCAGCTGAATCACAGGTATAAGTATCCAGGTTAAAAAGTATAATCCACTGTAAATGAAGAGATGTTCTGGTTTATTGATATGTCATCCACATCTGATCAGGGCAACTCAAAACTCAAGATCAAGTTTGAGTCAACTAAAAATCTAGTTTGAAGATCTGCTAAGTTGAGGGGTAGATCCAAACTGCAGAGCTTTCCCCCGCTGACATTTCTTCAGGTCATGCTCTCTGGCCTTTCCTTCTCATGCTGCCATATAATTTTTTGAACTTTATTAAATTTACTGACAAAGAGTTTTGTTTCACCTGAGCTGATTCGCCTGAATCCCTTAAAATACCACACTCTTCACTCCCTCCCACTTCCCACTCCATCCATATGCCTTGGTAGAAGCAGCTCCACTTGGGACCAGCAGTTGGCATAACAACTATATTGCTGGACTCCCATGTAGTCAACCACGCTTTGAGTCCCGGACCTAGTAGCTTAAACTCACACCGGGCGCATGCCCAAAATCCCAAGAGGAGAATGGAGAAGGGATTGTGGCAGGGCCTTCCTCCTGGAGGGTTATTTCCCGCTTTCTGTCTCTCTGTTTCTGTCTTTCTGGTGAGAGCACGCGCCCGATAGCAAAAAAACAACCCCACTTAAGGAGGTTATATGCTACTGGGACAGGACCAGGTAGAGCATTTATACCCAAATCTGTATACCTGCTGGAAGCATCAGCATTTATTTAACTTGCTACCTAACACTGAGAGGAGCACAAGAAAATGATGGGCACAGCTTATGTCTCAATAAACTTACCTGGAGACAATATAAAAATATGTTCGTGAACTAACATAACAGTCACTGAAAATAAACCAAGCCATAAAACTTGTGTGGCAGGGGTGGAGAAGGTCTATACCTAAACATGGAGAGTGTTGCCACTGAGATAAAATTGAGTAGCTCCAGAATAGTCCCAATGACAGAGGATAAAGTAGATAATGTACATTTTTATGCTTATTATTCAATGAGCTAGGAAAGTGCCCTGAAAATGCTAAAATAACAGATATTTTATTTGTTATGTGGCAGTTAGAGCATATTGTCTAAGTACTGCATGTACAAAATTAGAAATCACAAGCAGACTAGGAGCTGATAACACATGGCCGCCATAGTCTTGGTCCTAGGCCACATAGTCCATTGTGGACTATGTGGCTGAGTGAGCCAAGGGCCCCCAAAAGGTTCCTGATGCTGACTTATGGGAGGAGTTGCATGACAAGCTGGGAATCTGGAGTTCGTCTCGCCTGACTCTTTCACAGCTTGCTTCCACAGTAATCCATCCTCCTAACAACTAGACTTCCAAAATAGAAACAGATCATCCTGATTCCACATTCTCCTTCAATGCTGCCTCACTTGACACGATCCTACTAGATGTTCTCAGAAGATTCAATCAGTTTTACCATCAAAGGCTGGAGAAAATGACAAACTGTCCAAAATGTCCAAAAATGTTCAAGTTTGCATATGGTAAAAGCTTTCCTATTTATAAAATGTTATCCCACAACTGAGAAGATATTTTTAAAATAAATTTTTAAGTTACTAATGTCACCATTACTTTAGAGCAAAACTTTGTTAGGACAATAATCTTTACTTAAGAGTCATCTGTAGAAGAAAAATTAAATAAAATAGCACAAATTGAAAAATGTTAAGAGAGTATTTTAGTTTGTTTCATTGCTAATAACAGGAAATACCAGGGCCAGCAGAAGGTGTAATGATTACATTACTGGACTCCCACATAGCCGACCGTGGTGTGAGTCCTGGATCCAGTGGCTTGAAACTCACACTGGGTGGTGGATGTGCGTGTGTGCCCAAAATCCTGAGAGGAGAATGGAGGAGAAGAGACTGTGGCCTGGGCATTCCCCCTGGGGGGTGACTTCTTGTTTTCTGTCTCTCTGTCTTTCTGGTGAGTGCAGGCACCCTATAGCAAAAATCTCTCAAGAAAAAAAAAAAAAAAGAAAGAAAGAAAAGAAATATCTGAGTCTGGGTAATTTAAAGGAACAGAGCTTTATTCAGATCACAGTTCGGAGTTCAAGGTCCAGGGACCACATCTGGTAAGAGCTTTCCTGTTGGTGGAGTCCTGAGACCATGTAAGGGCACCACATGGTGCAAGACCAGGAGCACACAGCTCTCTGCATCACTAGCGTAGGTCTTTCTTTCTCCTCATAAATGAGTCAGGAGTCAATCTTGGGGGTCCCAAAGGCCCTGTCTTTCAAACCATAAGTGTCCTCTTCATATTTCCACAACAAAATCTCAAGACATGAATTTTGGGAGGTCACTCAAACCTTTGCAAAGGAGAAGGAAGGAAAGGAAACAGAAGAAATCAAAAAGCAGTTCATCTACAGCACAACTGAGGATTTCTTAAGTTTGAAGGCAAAGTCTGGTATGGAACTCTTTAAAATTAGAAAGAACAGGTGGACAAAGAAGGACAAACAGGAAAAAAAAATCAGTGGGAAAGAATAGTACCCCCAGAGAAGCATGTGGTCAGGGCACAATCTCTTTCCTCCATCTCTCCATCTCATCAGGATTTGGGGCAGGCACACACATATAGTACAGTGTGTTTCTCCAGCTACCAGGGCTGGGATTCAAACCATTTTCAGTTTTGTGGGATCCAGCTCTCTATACAAAGTGCTGAACTATTAGGCTACAGGGCTGGTCCATAGATGTCTGTCATGTTTGAAATGAGTTTCTCACAAATAGCATGTAGTTAATGGATATGTTTTGTCTGTTCTAATAATCTCTATCATTCATTGTTGTTTATCTTTAGTGAAATTATTGCTTTATTTAGATTTATGTTTACCATTTTACCATCAGTCTCTTCCATCTGTTTTTTATTTCCTTGTTTCAGCTTTCCTGCCTTTTAGGGGAGTTATTTGAGTAACCTTTATTATACTATTTAAATTTTTTTGGAGAGGTTTTTGCTACAGGACACATGTGCTTGCCAGAAAGACAGTCAGAATGTGAGAAACCACCCCCCAGGGGGATGGCCACACCACAATCCCCTCTCCTCCATTTGCCCTTTGGATCTTGGGCATGCACAAACACGTGCCTGGCATGAGTTTAAGCCACCAGGTCTGGGACTTGAGCCACAGTCAACTACATGGGAGTCCAGCAACATAGCCATTATGCCAACTGTTGGTCCCAATCCTATTTTAATTTACCTATGTTATTTTTAAAATTTTTTGAGAGGTTTTTGCTATAGGGCACATGCGCTCACCAGAAAGACAGAGACAGAGAGACAGAAAGGGAGAAATCCCCCCCCAGGGGGTATGGCCACACCACAATACTTTCTCCTACATTTTCCTCTTGAGACCTTGGGCACGCACACATGTGCACCTGGCGTGCGTTTAAGCCACCCGGTCCAGAACTTGAACCATGGTTGACTACATGGGAGTCCAACAACATAGCCATTACACCAATGGCTAGTCCCACTATTGTGATTTTGACAGTATCTTTGTATAACTTCTTTTTAGTAGTTGCTCTAGGGATTACAAAATACATTTTTAAATTTTCACAGTTCATTTAGAATCAGAAACTTAATACCATAAATTCCCCTTTCCCTTTCTCTCTTTATCTTAGGGTTGTGTTAAACATTATATCTATATATACTAAAAACTTCACAAATATTATTTTTGTTTTCTATCTAGAACATAATTCAAAGAACACAGGAGGATATAATATATATAGAGAGATGATAGATAAATAGACAGGTAGATAGATTGATAGATATAGATTAGATAGAGATAGATAGAGATATAGCTATAGATACATATAGGTATCTAATACATCTAATGTAATAACCTACTATAGTTATCCAGATATTCACCAATTCTATTGCTCTTTTGATTTCTAAAGTTCCAACTTTCTTTCTAGCATTATTTCCTTTCTGTCTGAAGAATTCTCTTTAACAATTCTCTTAAAACAGGTCTGTTGGATAAAAATTCTCTTAGTTTTTCTTCACCTAGAGATGTCTTGACTTTATTTTCATTCCTTTTTTTTTTTTTTTTGAGAGGTTTTATTTTCATTCCTTTTTTTTTTTTTTTGAGAGGTTTTTGCTACAGAGAGAAAGCGAGAAATCACCACCCAGGGGGATGGCCACACTGCAATCCTTTCTCTTCCATTCTCCTCTTGGGATCTTGGGCACGCTCGCACACGAGCCCAGTGTGAGTTTAAGCCACCAGGTCAGTGACTCGAACCATGGTCGACTACATGGGAATTCAGCAACATAGCCATTACACGAACTGCTGGTCCCCATTCCTGAAAGTTATTTCATCATATGTCAAATTCTGAGTTGGCTGTTCTTTTCATTTAGTACTTGAAATTTTTTTTTTTGAGAGATTTTCACTGTAGGGCGCGTGCGCTCGCCAGACAGACAAGAGAGAGACATAGAGACAGAAAGCGAGAAATCACCTCCCAGGGGGGATGGTCACGCCGCAATCCCTTCTCCTCCATTCTCTTCTCGGGATCTTGGGCACGCACGCACACGCGCCCGGCGTGAGGTTTAAGCCGCCACAGGGTCCGGCACACGAACCACGGTCGACTACGTGGGAGGCCAGCGACATAGCCATTACGCTAACTGCTGGTTCCCAGTACTTGAAATTTTTGTGCTTCTTCCTTTTAACTTCCATGGATTCTAATGAGAGAATCATTGTTATTAAATCATAATTCTCCTATGCGTTGTTTTTCTCTGGATCTTTCAAGAATTTTTGTCTCTGGTGTTTCTGAAATTTGACTATGATGTGTTTGGGCATGTGTTTGCTTGATTTTTTTCCTATTTAAGTTTTGTACCACTTCTTGATATGTAAATATCTGTCTTTCTCAAAATCAGTGAGGTTCGCAGCTGTTATTTCTTGAAACTTTTCTTTTTCAACATTACATTTTTTCTTCTCTCTGGAAACCTCTTGAAACAAATATTGGGCCTTTTGTTGGTCCAAGGAGGACTGAAGTTCTGCCCTCCCCCCCAATATTTTTTCCTCTCTGTTAATTGGATAATTTCCACTCATCTATCATCAAGTTCACTATTTCTTTTCTTTGTCTTCTTCATTGAGTCTTTTTAGGACATTTTAAATTTTGCTTATCATGTTTTTTTTAAGTTTTAAAATTCTCATTCAGTTCTTCTTTATAGCTTCTGTTTTTATTTTCAATTTGTTCCAAAAGTTTCCATGATTGCACCTTTGAGCACTTTTCTAATAGACTTCTTATAATAAAAAAAAAAAAAAAAAAAAAAAAAAAAAAAAAGTCCCTACATTTTCTCCTGCAAGTTGAGAATTTTGCAGTTCTTTGTATGCCAAGTGACTCTGAATTGCATTCTAAACACTTTGACTACTTGAAGAGGTTCTGGGTCTTGCTCAAAACCTATGAGTGTGGACATTCTTGTTTCAGCAGGCACTCGCCCGGTTAGGCTTATACCACTAGTTCCAAGTCACTTTCTTTGGGTTGTGGATATGATGTCAGTTCAGGTTCAAAAGCTCTAATTGCTATTCAGATCTACCCTGTGAATGTGTCACCAAAGATCAGTCTGGGCCCTGGGAAAAAAATGTTAGCTCCGTTTTTATAGTCTTTGGAATACTAATTAGAAGCAGATCTACCCATGCCCAGGTTGGAGATGAGCCCAAATGTTCAGAAACTATTTTATGAGGCCCATTTCCTGAGCTCTTCCTTCACCCTGTTCCCAGTACTTCCTGGTTCCCTGCATCTTCTTTTCTTCAATCCATCAATTAAAAATAATCTACTTTTGTTACTGAGCCACATCTGAGGCCCAAATGACAAGAGCAGAGAGAAGTTAAAAGGGGAGAAGTTTCTTGGAACGGCAGCTCCTCTCAGTGCGAAATGGAGGCCAGCTCTCTCCAGTGCTGGCTCCTGCTGGTTTCCAGGCCATTTTGCTGCTGCCAGCATTCTCTCTCATCATAAGGTTGCCTGGGCCTGGGGTGAGTGACAGTGGAGGGAAAAGGTGAGAGAGAGGAAAAGCTCAGGTGATGTAATTGGGCTCTCTGAGCTTTAAGAGATCTCTTCTTTGTTTCTCAGACAAGAACCTGAGAGATTCCCCTTGTTCTCTGTCTGTTCCGTAGTGTTTACTTTTTGGTTTGCACAGGACTTAGAGGAAGGGAATCAAGG
>NW_006159559.1:8382328-8400868 GCF_000334495.1 Tupaia belangeri chinensis
GGGGGGGGGAGCAGCAAAACATTAAGGAATACAAAAATGGAAAATTATCTGTTGATGATAAAGCGTATGATAATATCTTTAACTAGGCTAATATACAGTGCATTCATGCTGAGAAAATTTATTTTACAAGCTGTAATGATATACAGGGATTCAAAGTATTAAAAAAATTGTTTGGACTGTGTTGAGAACCAGCTGGAAATGTTATAGTCTACTCAGAGAGAAATAAGAGGACATCCAGACATAGCCAAATATAGCCAAATTTATTGCTGTGGGCTTGGAAGAGTAGGGGGAAGATTTTACAACCATAAAAGCAAGCAGAAATGCAAGCGAAAGCACCACAGAGGCAGAAGGAGCAGGTAATCAGGTTAATTATTCCTAAGGGTATTGTTCCATCCCTGCCTGAACACAATGGCATCTCAATGGTCTCCATGGCTCCAGGCAAGGTCCAGGGACTAGAGATTGTATCTTAAGGTAACCAGGAGAAGTGGGGTTTTAAGGACAATAGGAATGTTAATCATTCTTAGGCAAAAAGGAGAAGGCAAGTTTCTAGTTATAGAAATCTAACAGTTTATAACCGGGTGCTCCTCCAAGATGGAGTAGGATCTGCTACAGAAATAGTGGAGGAGAAAAACATTGTCAACTGACTGCTAGTTTGGTGATACTTCAAATTGTTTCCCAATCCCCCTTCTCTGCAGACAGAGGCACTATCCTTTGAAGAGACCAGTCGACCACTTGTTGGCAGGATGAACTTTACTTAACTCTTTCAATCCCCAAAGCAGCAGTAATTCGCCCTGATTGTAAACCCCCATTTTCTAAGTTCTAGAAATGTTGACCAATCAGAATTCTGCAGGAGCTATTCCCAGAACATACACAAAGACAGTGGGCCCAAAGAGGTCAGGAGGTTAAATTAATGTATGCTGGGCATGCTGCCCAGA
This sequence comes from Tupaia belangeri chinensis, assembly GCF_000334495.1. Taxonomy (NCBI): domain Eukaryota; kingdom Metazoa; phylum Chordata; class Mammalia; order Scandentia; family Tupaiidae; genus Tupaia; species Tupaia belangeri. The sequence goes on from NW_006159559.1 coordinate 8,383,264, forward strand.
TGCTCCCACTTTTGGACCGAACACTGATTTCTCCCACAGCCGTGAGAGTTGCTAACCAGTGGTCCCCAAGAGTTCCTTGTTAGGCATTGTTCTGGAGAGGCGAGCCAAGGAGAATCCCCTTGCCCAAGGCCACACTGTGTCCCTGGAGTCACCTCACATTCAGTGGATGGATTGAAGTGGAGGTATGAAGATGGGTCAGTTGGGTCAGTTGAAGCACAGAAGGATGACTCTGAAGAGTCATGGAATGGGCAGAGCCTCTTGTCTAATTTCTTTCTGTGCCCCACCCCACTTCCTTCACTACCCAAAATGTGTTGACTGGAGGGTGGTCTTCAACACCTCCTGCACGCAGATTGCCCCAGAATCCTATTACTGGGACAACCTAAGATCCTAGATCTATGCATAGTATTCCCCTTGTGACAAAAATTGGTTTGGAAATGGGCAAATGACTCAATTCAGGCTGATATGATGGAGGCTTATTATGGGATCTTCTGAAATTTTTCCTGGCACTAGAGAGAATCATAGGAAAAGATGATCTCTTTTTCAAACTAAACCCAAACAACAACTCCTACAGCTTCACTTGCTATTGATAAACACATTCTGACCCCAAGAACAACCAGTCTTAAAACAAAATTTACACTATGATGAGCAGAATAGAGAGACAGAAAGAATCAGACCCCTTAACAATATTGAGTCACAAGATTAACACACCCTGAAGGTCATTCATCTCATTTGTAGACTTCTTATATAAGCCAATATTTTTTTATTAATATTTAAAGCAGCTTGAAGGTTTCCTTTTTGTTTGTTTTGGCTACTCGCAGCCAAAACATCCAACTGATACAGATACACATCTCACTGAATCTCCCCTCCAATAACATTTATGGAAGCTTTTTTTTTTCTTTTTTTTCTGGAGAGGTTTTTGCCATAGGGCACATGTGCTTGTCAAGAGACAGAGAGACAGAAAGCAAGAAATCACCCTCCAGGGGGGAAGGCCACACCACAATCCCTTCCCCTTCTTCGTTCTCCTCTCGGAATCTTGGGCACGCACGCACATGTGCTCGGCCTAAGTTTAAGCCACCGGGTCCTGGACTCAAACAGCGGTCGACTACATGGGAGTCCAGTGACATAGCCATTATGCCATCTGCTGGTCCTGGAAGTTTTCATAAACATCGCAAAGAGCTCCAGAGACTAACAACCTGGGCAACTGGCAAAGAAACTAAACTGTAACTGAGTTGCAGGTGGCTGAAAGTATCTTCTTTTCCTTTCTGCTCCCTTCTCTCTTCCTTCCTCCCTCCCTTCCTTCTTTCCTTTCTTTCTCCACTCTCTTTCTTTCTTTCTATAGTGCACCAATTATTCTTTTTGGAAAAAAAAAAAAAGAAAAGATAATTTGGGCTGGCCCCATGGCATGGGAGTTAAGTTCTGTGTAGAGGGAGTCAGATCCCGTGCAACAGACTATGGTTTAACCCCTGGCTCCTGCAGCCTGAAAACCACACAGGGCATGTATACATGCATGCCCAGGGTCTTGACATGACAGAGAAATGGAGGAAAGGGGATTGTAGCATGGCTAGGCCTCATTGGCGGGGGGGGGGGGGTTAGGAGGAAGGGGGGGTGCTGGCTTTTTCTTCCTCTCTCTCATGTACACTCACCCTCTACACATATCAAAAAAGAGAAAAAGAAAACCTAATTTAACAAATACAGTTTATGTACAAAAAAGAAAAATTAAGACCAGAGATATTTGCAACTGAGTTGAGAAAAATAACCTTAAATTCTATTTTTAAGATCAAAGTACAATCTAGGCCATGAGTTTGTTATATAATTGGAACTTCTGAAAACTCCCTCTGTAATAAACAAGTGAAGTCAGACACCTGGTAATTGCAAAGGATATTTATATGCCTGTGGAGGAACAAGAGACATTTTTGCAAAAGTACTTCAGAAGAGACATTTTTACAAAACTACTTCAGAAGAAAAAATATATAAAAGCAAATATATATATATATGTACATATACATATATATATAAAAGCCTGTGAAACATATAGTTCCAAAAGTGATTCAGTATGTTACTTAAAAGACAAACAATTCATTATGACAACCCAAGAAAATTTTACTTACCTCACACATAACATCTTGATTCAAACTCTAAAAGTCAAAAAAAAAGCATGATTTGGACGGATCTGAAAGAAAAAAGTTTTCAAGAAGCAAAGGGCTCTACCTTTTTAGAGGAAACATCCCATTCGCCTGCCTCGAGATTCAAGGATATGCCAACAGAACACTCTACTCTGATTTTAGCTATTATAACAGTCCCTTTATCTGCTGAATCAATCTTGACCCCTCCACACACACCTCCCAGAGTAGTCTTTTCAAAACAATTTCTTCAGACTTCTAAATATGGAATCTAATGATGCCATCATTGTGGATAATAGACAGAGACAGAGCTGAACTTAGAGATGTTTTAATGTCAGGTCTGCTCACCAGTGAGCTGAGTGGTAATGGGCAAATCTCTCTGACCTCTATTTTCTTGTCTGCAAAGAATCCCTCTATGTCTATTATTACAGATTTCCTCGGGAAATGAGAGGAGCTATCTAAACACTGGAGTGACTTGTGACAATGATGACCCGTTTTTCCATGTACTCTACTCACCCAACATTTTACTATCTAAAAGTCTATAGTTTGTCAGTCTGTTATGGGGAAGCTGAATGGTGAGATTTCTTCACAAATAGCTAAGATAGAAACAACAAATCTCTTCCAAATCTGCAATCAACCTCCACTTTGGTTTTGAAAGAGCCCATGTATGAGCACAGATGAAGAAAGACCCACACAGTCTCATTCATTTTCTGCTTAGTATTTTAGAAATGACCCCAGAGGATATAGTATAAGAAGTATAAATGATCTTGCAATAAACCTAGATTGAGTTGGTGGAAGGTAGAAACTTAATTAACCTGGAGTTCTTCAGAAGGTATTAAAGAGGTTAGTATTGAAATGTACACAAAGACTTACTCTTAGTTCTCTAAATGCTTATCCCAAGCATCTAGTAAGGTCCTCAGATGACATCATCAAAACCAACGCCATGATTCACAAGACCAGGAAAGAAAAAATTGACTCAGAAATACAACCTAACAAGGAAATCATGACAAGAATTCATTCAGTGCTTTATAAGACATCTAGCCTGGACACTCCATAGATTCAGTAAAAAAGAATGGAGGGAGGACACTCAGAGAGAACATTAGAAGATTGTTAAAGCATAGCAAACAAATGCAATGCATTAACCTTGAGTCTAATGACATCCTGGCAACTCTTTAGGAAATGTTATTGACTATCTGTTGAATATTATTGAATTACTGTTTCTTATGTGTGGTTATTGAATAGGAAAATTTTTAAAAGTCTTTATGGGAAATGCATTATTTAGTATTATAATGATGTGTTCCATAACATTTTAGTTACAACTGACCATGTATACAATGGTGATCCCATAAGATTATAATAACCTGTCCCATAATACCTGCATATGTAAAAGGCTATGCCATCTAGGATTGTGTAAAGCACTCTATGAGGTTCACGCAATGAAGAAACTGACAAGTAGCACATCTCTTAGACCATGTCACCATTGTTAAGTGACTGTATGTATAAATGCAGTGTCATAATGCCTGCTTTTAGATGTCTTATAAAAAAAAAAAAAAGACGTGGTGTAGAGGGAAAGAAGGGGCCAGAGGGAGACTGCAATCCCTGGAATAGAAAGACCAACAGGCAAGCCCAAGTTAAGCTGCTCAACTAGAGCTCATCAGCCCATCCTGCTGTGGGGGAGGAAGGTTCTCCAGCCTCGGCAGGGCATGCACCTCATGCATGACAACTTACATTCTATCTTTCAGCACAACCTCCATTCACACTGGGAGCATTAGGCTTGGGTATACAGAAAGCAAATGCCTGAAAATTTAAGACTCCGGATGAATTCTTTCCCTGTAACTCCCTTAGTAGTAAAAGGAGAGAAACTCCCTTCTGAATACCTAAACTCTAAACTCCTACTGTGGATTCCACACTTCCACCCACAGTGGAGGAGGGAAATTGGCTCAGAGCTCATGCATATCATAAAAAAGTGCAGAGACACAGTTACATGTAGAGAGCAGCCAATTTGAGAAAATATGTGACTTCTGGACACATGTGTTGAAACAACTCCAAAGAATTAGAAGTGACTAATCTCAGGGATTTGGGAGGTTAGTATTGAAATGTACACAAAGATTTTTATTCATACCACCAGATGAATAAAAATCAAAACAGAGCCCAAAGAAATAGGAGAAAATCAGGAAATTCCTCCCCATCAAAGGATCATCACTCCTCAGCAACAATGGATAAAATACAAGCTATTGGAGAAATGTCAGAAAAAGAATTTAGAATATTCATTGTAACAATACTCAACAAGATATAAGAGAAAACAGAGAACAAATTGCAGGAGATGAGAAAATCCTTCTATGACATGAAGGAGGAACTCCACAAAGATAGAGACAAACTGAAAAGGAATCAAACAGAACTTCTGGAGATAAAGAATATGATGCAGGAAATCAAAACCTCCCTCAAAAGTATCAACAGCAGGTTAGACCAAATAGAAGAATCTCTGATTTTGAAGACGAAACCTCCGATTTAGTCCAAGCAACTGAGAAGAATAGAATGATCATTAAAAATGAGGACTGGGACCAGTAGATTGTACAATGGTTACATTGCTGGTATCCCACATGGCCAACCATGGTTTGAGTCTCAGAATCAGCACTTAAAACACACCACACATGTCCGCACGCGTGCCCAAAATCCCAAGAGGAGAATGGAGAGAAGGGATTGTGGCATGGCCATCATCCCTTGGGGATGATTTCTCACTTTCTATCTCTCTGTCTCTCTCTGTCTCTCTGGTAAGTGTACACATGCTATAGCAAAAATCTCTCTAAAAAAATAAATCTCTCTAAATAAATAAATAAAATGAGGACAACGTACAGGAAATCACAGACACCATTAAACAGCCAAATAACTGAATAATAGGTATTCCAGAAGGTAAGGAGAGAGGAAAAGGAATATAAAAACATGAGTCAGCTGAAATTTTTCCAAATTTAGAGTGGCATGTGAACATCCAAATCCAGGGGATATAAGGGACACCAAATAGATATAACATAAGACAATCCTCTCCAAGGTATATCATAGGCAAACTGGTAAAAATCAAAGACAACATTCTTAAAATGGCAAGAGAGGGACTAGCAGATGGCATAATGGTTACATTGCTGGACTTCCATGCAGTCAATTACAGTTCAAGTCCCAAACCTGGCAGCTTAAAAACTCATGTGGGGGGTGGGGGGCAGCAGTTAATGTAATGGCTATGTCGCTGGACTCCCATGTAGTCTACCATGGTTCGTGTCCCGGACCTGGTGGCTTAAAACTCATGCCAGGCACGTGTGCATGCGTGCCCAAGAGCCCGAGAGGAAACTGCGGAGAAGGGATTGCGACATGATCATCCCCCCTGGGGGGTGATTTCTTGCTTTGTGTCTCTCTGTCTCTTCCTGTCTGTTTGTGGGCGCATGCTCACTATAGCAAAAACCTCTCAAAACAAACAAACAAACAAACAAACAAACAAAAACAACCTCATGTGGGGTTGGGGCAGCAGGTGGTGTGGTAGTTAAAGGTGCTGGACTCCCACATGGCTGACTGCCATTCGAGTCCCAAACCTAGCACCTTGCTTTCTAACTTTCTCTTTCTTTCTCACTCACTCTGTCCCTCTCTGTCAAATTAAAATAAATAAACAAATCATTAAAAAAAAAAAAAAAAAGACTCATGCCAGGTACATGTGTGTGCATGCCCAAATCCCTGAGATAAGAACAGAGAAGGAATTGCAATGTGGCCATCCCCCTGGGGATGATTTCTCACCTTCTGTCTCTCCAGCAAGTGCACACACCCTATAGCAAAAATCTCTCAAAATAAATAATTAAATAAGTAATAAAAATGGCAAGAGGGAAAGGTCAAGTTACTTACTAATGTTACCCCATTAGACTACCATTGGCTCTCACAGCTAAAGCAGTGCAGGCAAGGAAATAATGGGAAGACATATTTAAAACTCTAAAAGTAAAGCAATTTCAGCCAAGGGTATTATACCCAGCATCTTAACTCTTAGGCATCTCATGTAATATCTCATGCACCTTGTGAAAGAATTTGCGATGTTTACTATTTTTAAAATATCATTGGGTGGAAGAAGCTCTGGAGATTATTCAAGACTGCTTCTACTTACAGGAAACTTACCCCTCAACAAGATAGCGATGTCTAAGTTATTCTTTATGATGAATCTATTCTCACTGCTGAGGAATTTCTTTCTTTCTTTCTTTCTTTCTTTTTTTTTTTTAGAGAGGTTTTTGCTATAGGGCGTATGCGCTCTCCAGACAGACAGAGAGAGACAAAGAGAGAGAAAGTGAGAAATCACCACCACCCCCCCCAGAGGGGATGGCCACGCTGCAATCCCTTCTCCTCCGTTCTCCTCTCAGGATCTTGGGCACGCATGCACATGTGCCCGGTGTGAGTTTTAAGCCACCGGGTCCGGGACACGAACCGCGGTCAACTACATGGGAGTCCAGCGACATAGCCATTGCGCTAACTGCTGGTCCCGACTGTTGAGGAATTTCTCGTGCTTCACAAATCTGACTAAATTCCAAAATTAAGATCGGTGAATAGCCATATACTCTGAATAAAATAATGTTATTTCAGAAGGTGATAATTAAAATGTGAAATAGCTAATACAAAACAATTAGGGCACCAGTTAAACAGAATGAACAGGTACAGGTACAGTGGAGCATAAATTAAAGTAGGCCTCCTCACTATGCCAGATAAGTCAGTCTGTATATAGACTGTGTGGAGCTCTGGAGGATCACTTGGTAGCAGAATACTCAGGTGGGGTCTGTGGAGCATGATTATCCTTCAAATGAGAAAGGAAAATAAAATAATTTCCAGACAAATAAATGCTAAAAGAATTCACCAAAATGAAACTGGCTCTAGGAAATATTTAAGGCACTACTATACCAGGAACGCTAAAGAGAGACAAATAAACATAAGAGAATGCAAAACAATTAGAAGGCAAGAATAAGTCCACACAAATTGATAATAACAGTGAATGTCAGGACTAAATGTAGATTTGCACAAATGTCTGACTAAATGTACTTAAACACACAAGCAGGTTTAAATAGAAATCCACCAATTACTTGATAGATAGTTGTCTCCACATGTTTCATTTTATTTATTTATTATAACCACTACTCATTGTCTAAAACTAGATAACAGAGGAAAAGTCCAAAATATTACAAGTAGCTGTGTCCTTTTTTGGAATGAATTCAAAAAAGGGCTAAAATCAAGAACTTTGTAAAGCCTATAAATCACCAAATCACTAGCTTTATCACGTCTTCATTTTTAAACATTTCTTTCCAATTTTGTTTTATCTTTGCTTTTTTTGAGGACTTATTTCTGCATGGTACAGTCCTATGGTGTTACAAGAACTCACAGTATGTGAGCAAAAGTATTCTTTTTCTATCTCTTCCTAGTGAGCTGTTGTTATATATAATTTTATCTATCTTTAGCTGGACCAATGATTGATACCTAAAGATTTTTTCATATTATAAACTCTTATATCCCATAGTCCTCTACATGGAAATTACATTTTTCCCCCCACTGGTTATGTAAGATGATCTTTGTTAATTTATGGGATTGTTTGTTGCCTGATTTTTAATTACTATGCTTTCCTTTAGAACCGTACCTCACAGTAAAGAATGTCATAGACAATTCAGTACATACTTGCAGAATAACTATTGGAATGGGTTCGAATGTTTGCAACATAATGTTAAATTTTGAAGGTGGTAAATATATTTATCTCAATTGTTTATCACACACCATATACATGCTTTTAAAGACCACTCTGTACCCTATAAAGATGTGTAATGATTATGTGTATCATAAATTACAATAAATATTTAAAGAGAAAAACATTTTTAAAAAGTGTGTGTGTGTGTGTGTGTGTGTGTGTGAAGATAATAATATAATAGTTAGTAAATATCAGAGGGGAGTAGATGGGTGTTGATTATTCCGTTATTCTGTTATTGTTGTTTTTCAATTATCCTAGGAATTGCTTTTTTTTTTTTTTCTAGTTAAGAAAGGTATACAACCCAGCCAGGCTTAGTCAGTATATGGGGCTCCAGGGTGGGGTGGAGACATCTCCTAGCTAGGGAAACATCTGAAATATTTTCCACTTCGCTTCCAGTTCTAATAAAAAATTATTGCTGACCTTTGTCAGGGCCAACTGCATAACTTATTAAGAATAGGTGCAGTAAAAAGTGAATATCCCTTTGCAGAAAAATGAAGCTGGATCCCTATCTCTCACCATTAACAAAAATCAACTCAAAGTGGATCAAAATGTAAGTGTAGAACCTCAAACTATAAAATAATAGGTGGAAAACACAGGGGAAACTCTTGGAAACACTGGAATAGGCAAAGACTTTTAAATATGATCCCCAAAGCACAGCAATAATCCCAGAAATAGACCAGTAAGACTACATCAGCTAAAAAGCTTCTGCACAAAAAAGAAACAATAATTAGAATGAAGAAAAACCCCTCAGAATGGGAGAATATATTTGTAAACTATGCCTCAGATAAGGGGCTGATAACTAGAATCTCTAGGGATCTCAGTTACCTTACCCACAAAAAAATAAGCAATCCAGTTTTAAAAAATGGGTCAATGAGCTAAACAGATAGCCCTCCAAAGAAGACGTACAAACAGCCAAAAAGCACATGAGAAAATGTTCAACATCTTTTATCATAAAGGAAATGCAAAACAAAACCACAATGAGATACCACTTAACCCCACTCAGAAGAGTGAGATTTAAAAGATAAAGAATGGGAGGGAATCAAGGAGAAAAAGAAAGAAGTAAGACATTTAATGGCACAAAAATGCAAAATTATCTGTTGATCATAATGTGTATGATATTATCTTTAACTGGACTAATACACAGTGTATTCATGCTGGGAAAATTCATTTTGCAAGCTGTAATGATATACAGTAATTGAATGTATTTTTTAAAAAAGAATGATAATGTGGTGAAAAGAGAACCCTCCTACACTGTTGGTGGGAATGTAAATTAGTCCAACCACTGAGGAGAACAATATGGAGATTCCTCAAAAGCCTGCAAGAACTACCATACCACCCACCAATTCAATCCTGGGTATCTACCCAAAGGATGGGAAAACAACTAAGTCAAAAAAACACTTGCACATCCTACTTTATTGTAGCATCATTCATAATTGCTAAGACATGAAATCAACCCAAATGTCCAAGAACAGATAAATAGATTGAAAAAAATGTGGCACATATACACTATGTAATAGTATTCAGTCATAAAAAGCAATGAGACCCTGAAATTTGATACAAAGTGGACAAATATGAAAGATTGGATGCTGAGCAAAGCACTTACCCCTCAACAAGATAGCGATGTCTAAGTTATTCTTTATGATGAATCTATTCTCACTGCTGAGGAATTTCTTTCTTTCTTTCTTTCTTTCTTTTTTTTTTTTAGAGAGGTTTTTGCTATAGGGCGTATGCGCTCTCCAGACAGACAGAGAGAGACAAAGAGAGAGAAAGTGAGAAATCACCACCACCCCCCCCAGAGGGGATGGCCACGCTGCAATCCCTTCTCCTCCGTTCTCCTCTCAGGATCTTGGGCACGCATGCACATGTGCCCGGTGTGAGTTTTAAGCCACCGGGTCCGGGACACGAACCGCGGTCAACTACATGGGAGTCCAGCGACATAGCCATTGCGCTAACTGCTGGTCCCGACTGTTGAGGAATTTCTCGTGCTTCACAAATCTGACTAAATTCCAAAATTAAGATCGGTGAATAGCCATATACTCTGAATAAAATAATGTTATTTCAGAAGGTGATAATTAAAATGTGAAATAGCTAATACAAAACAATTAGGGCACCAGTTAAACAGAATGAACAGGTACAGGTACAGTGGAGCATAAATTAAAGTAGGCCTCCTCACTATGCCAGATAAGTCAGTCTGTATATAGACTGTGTGGAGCTCTGGAGGATCACTTGGTAGCAGAATACTCAGGTGGGGTCTGTGGAGCATGATTATCCTTCAAATGAGAAAGGAAAATAAAATAATTTCCAGACAAATAAATGCTAAAAGAATTCACCAAAATGAAACTGGCTCTAGGAAATATTTAAGGCACTACTATACCAGGAACGCTAAAGAGAGACAAATAAACATAAGAGAATGCAAAACAATTAGAAGGCAAGAATAAGTCCACACAAATTGATAATAACAGTGAATGTCAGGACTAAATGTAGATTTGCACAAATGTCTGACTAAATGTACTTAAACACACAAGCAGGTTTAAATAGAAATCCACCAATTACTTGATAGATAGTTGTCTCCACATGTTTCATTTTATTTATTTATTATAACCACTACTCATTGTCTAAAACTAGATAACAGAGGAAAAGTCCAAAATATTACAAGTAGCTGTGTCCTTTTTTGGAATGAATTCAAAAAAGGGCTAAAATCAAGAACTTTGTAAAGCCTATAAATCACCAAATCACTAGCTTTATCACGTCTTCATTTTTAAACATTTCTTTCCAATTTTGTTTTATCTTTGCTTTTTTTGAGGACTTATTTCTGCATGGTACAGTCCTATGGTGTTACAAGAACTCACAGTATGTGAGCAAAAGTATTCTTTTTCTATCTCTTCCTAGTGAGCTGTTGTTATATATAATTTTATCTATCTTTAGCTGGACCAATGATTGATACCTAAAGATTTTTTCATATTATAAACTCTTATATCCCATAGTCCTCTACATGGAAATTACATTTTTCCCCCCACTGGTTATGTAAGATGATCTTTGTTAATTTATGGGATTGTTTGTTGCCTGATTTTTAATTACTATGCTTTCCTTTAGAACCGTACCTCACAGTAAAGAATGTCATAGACAATTCAGTACATACTTGCAGAATAACTATTGGAATGGGTTCGAATGTTTGCAACATAATGTTAAATTTTGAAGGTGGTAAATATATTTATCTCAATTGTTTATCACACACCATATACATGCTTTTAAAGACCACTCTGTACCCTATAAAGATGTGTAATGATTATGTGTATCATAAATTACAATAAATATTTAAAGAGAAAAACATTTTTAAAAAGTGTGTGTGTGTGTGTGTGTGTGTGTGTGAAGATAATAATATAATAGTTAGTAAATATCAGAGGGGAGTAGATGGGTGTTGATTATTCCGTTATTCTGTTATTGTTGTTTTTCAATTATCCTAGGAATTGCTTTTTTTTTTTTTTCTAGTTAAGAAAGGTATACAACCCAGCCAGGCTTAGTCAGTATATGGGGCTCCAGGGTGGGGTGGAGACATCTCCTAGCTAGGGAAACATCTGAAATATTTTCCACTTCGCTTCCAGTTCTAATAAAAAATTATTGCTGACCTTTGTCAGGGCCAACTGCATAACTTATTAAGAATAGGTGCAGTAAAAAGTGAATATCCCTTTGCAGAAAAATGAAGCTGGATCCCTATCTCTCACCATTAACAAAAATCAACTCAAAGTGGATCAAAATGTAAGTGTAGAACCTCAAACTATAAAATAATAGGTGGAAAACACAGGGGAAACTCTTGGAAACACTGGAATAGGCAAAGACTTTTAAATATGATCCCCAAAGCACAGCAATAATCCCAGAAATAGACCAGTAAGACTACATCAGCTAAAAAGCTTCTGCACAAAAAAGAAACAATAATTAGAATGAAGAAAAACCCCTCAGAATGGGAGAATATATTTGTAAACTATGCCTCAGATAAGGGGCTGATAACTAGAATCTCTAGGGATCTCAGTTACCTTACCCACAAAAAAATAAGCAATCCAGTTTTAAAAAATGGGTCAATGAGCTAAACAGATAGCCCTCCAAAGAAGACGTACAAACAGCACAGCCGCACATGAGAAAATGTTCAACATCTTTTATCATAAAGGAAATGCAAAACAAAACCACAATGAGATACCACTTAACCCCACTCAGAAGAGTGAGATTTAAAAGATAAAGAATGGGAGGGAATCAAGGAGAAAAAGAAAGAAGTAAGACATTTAATGGCACAAAAATGCAAAATTATCTGTTGATCATAATGTGTATGATATTATCTTTAACTGGACTAATACACAGTGTATTCATGCTGGGAAAATTCATTTTGCAAGCTGTAATGATATACAGTAATTGAATGTATTTTTTAAAAAAGAATGATAATGTGGTGAAAAGAGAACCCTCCTACACTGTTGGTGGGAATGTAAATTAGTCCAACCACTGAGGAGAACAATATGGAGATTCCTCAAAAGCCTGCAAGAACTACCATACCACCCACCAATTCAATCCTGGGTATCTACCCAAAGGATGGGAAAACAACTAAGTCAAAAAAACACTTGCACATCCTACTTTATTGTAGCATCATTCATAATTGCTAAGACATGAAATCAACCCAAATGTCCAAGAACAGATAAATAGATTGAAAAAAATGTGGCACATATACACTATGTAATAGTATTCAGTCATAAAAAGCAATGAGACCCTGAAATTTGATACAAAGTGGACAAATATGAAAGATTGGATGCTGAGCAAAGCAAGCCAGACTATGAGAAAAATTGTATTATATGTCCCCACTTTCTACATACCAAATGTTTACACTTTATGTCAGAAAATGAAAGGTTGGAAGGTATAAAAACGGGGAGAGCAACAGTGGATACTAGAGACAGTGCAACTCGGGACTGAGCAATGTGGAGCAGAAGAGAAGAAACCAGGAAAATATAAAGTAACATGTATAATCTACACAAAAATGGAAAGTTATCTGTTGATGATAATGCATAAGATAATTGGACTAATATATAATGTATTCATGCTGGGAAAAATAATTTTCTATGTTATAAAGATGTACAGTAATTAAATGAAAAATTTCAAAAATAGGTACAAGAGGGGCTAGCAGGTAGTGTGGTGGTTGAGACGTTGGACTCCCATATGGCCTACCACAGTTCAAGTTCCAGACCTGGAAGCTTGCTTTCTCTCTGGTCAAACTTAAAAATAATAATAGTAAATAAAATTAATTTTAAAAAATATACAAAAGAGAACTATTTTATCCCCCATTTTATAGAAGAGAACACTGATGTACACTTAAGTTGGATAACTTGCAGAGGTCCCTGCAAGCGCCACATTGAGTCCATTTGACCAGTTTTCTGTGCCCATCTCCAGATTTTGCATCCTTCACTCCCAATGGGCCCCACCTGCAACCCTATTCAGAGGACTAGCCTTGGCTCTTGGAGCCGCTTCACTCAGACTCCAGACTCAGGAGAGCCAGAGTGCTAGGGAGTTGTGTCCCTTTGGAGTGACCCATAGTAATGGCTGCTCATCATTCTCTGGAAGTCAGGAATTCCTTCCATTTTGAGTCTGAGAAAATAAATCCTTTCTTCATTGTTGTCATCATACTTTCGAAAGTCAACAGCTTATTCCCCAAATCAAATCACTTCCCTCCCAAACATCCTGATATCCCACACACATGCTTGTCATTCCATCCCATGCTCCACAGTGCTACAGGATAAAGTCTCATAATTACAGGCTGACACTGTACCCAGTTGGCTCACAGCCACCACATGTCTAAACCCAGGATAGGCAAACAGAGGCCTTCTGGTAATACCTGGTTCTTTACTTAACTCTTAGGCATCTCATGTAATATCTCATGCACTTTGTGGAAGAATTTGTGATGTTTACTATTTTTTAAATATCATTGGGTGGAAGAAGCCCTGGAGATTATTCAAGACTGCTTCTACTTATAGGAATCTTACCCCTCAACAAGATAGCTATGTCTGAGTTATTCCTTATGATGAATCTATTCTCACTGTTGAGGAATTTCTTGTGCTTCACAAATCTGACTAAATTCCAAAATTAAGATCGGTGAATAGCCATACACTCTGAATAAAATAATGTTATTTCAGGAGGTGATATTAAAATGTGAAATAGCTAATACAAAACAATTAGGGCACCAATTAAACAGAATGAACAGGTATAGTGGATCATAAATTAAAGTAAGCCTCCTCACTATGATAGATAAGTCAGTCTGTATATGGACTGGGTGGAGCTCTAGAGGATTACTTGGTAACAGAATACTCAGGTGGGGTCTGTGGCAACATTGATTTGGCATTAGGTACAGAAGTGTTTCCATATTTCACAATCATCATAGCTGTGCTACCATGGACTATCTGACTATCAGTTCTGATTGTATTTTTCTTAAAGAATGATTTTTATTTAATTTTCTTTATTATTTTTAAAGAATTATTTTATTGAGAAGAATACTGAATCCTCCATAGCAGGTGAGAACCAGTGCTTTCAAGAAATAAGAGAAATGAAGATTTTCTGGTGAGAATTTACCCAGGAGAGGCAAAAAGGACAGGCCTTCAGAAAAAGACTGAGTCCGCCATGGCAGCTGAGAACTAGTGTTTTCTGGGAATAAAAGAAATAAAGACTTTCTGCTGAGAATTTACTCTGATAGAGCCCCTGTATGCTTCTCTCATGAGAACTCAAGTAGCTTTTATAATTTCTTCCAGGTTATTTTTATTCTCATAATTTTTAAAATATTCAATCACTATATATTATTTTGCTTGTAAAAATAATTTATCCAACATGAAATACTTCTCAAACCAGTCCAGTTGAGAATACTAGACATGTTATCATCAACAGGTACTAAACCATTTCCGTGTCCCACTAATGCCATGCCTCTCTATTTATTCTCTTGTTATCCTTCTCTATACTCTTCCTTTCTCCCACTCCATTCCACACTATCTTCAGCATCCCTAACTATTTTCACTGCTTTTATGCCCTCCAATATTTCAATCTCTACCATAAAGTACGGATAGTCGATATGTATTAAGTGGATACATACAATCTCTTTCTCTCATATCCTGGCTTGCTTCACTCAGCAATAGATCCTCCATATCTGACCACTTTCTATTAAAATCCAGAGTCTTGTTGGTTTTTTTATGGCTTAATAGTATTCCATAGAGTATATGTACCACACTTTTTCAATCCATTCATCTATTTGTGGACATTTGGGCTGGCTCCATGTCTTAGCAAACATGAATAATGCCAAAATAAAATACCCAGAAATGGGATTGCTGGATCAAATGGCAGTTCTATTTGTAAATCTTTGAGGAACCTCTGGAAGAAAACTTTCCAAACCTAGAGAGGCATTCAAAGATCCAGATCCAAGAAATACAAAGGACTCCAAATAGAATCAACCCAAGAAGATCTCCTCTGAGACACATTATAGCCAGATTGACCAAAACCACAGACAAAGACAGGATACAAGACTGACAAGAGAGAAACCTTGCTAAGTTACCTATAAAGGATATCCCATCAGGCTAACAACAGACCTCTCATCAGAAACAATGCGAGCAAGGAAAGAATGGGAAAATATATTCAAAGTGTTGAGTGAAAACCAGTTTCAACCAAGAATACTATATCCAGCAAGATTATCCGTCATAGGGGAAGAGAAGACAAGAACATTCTCAGATAAACAAAACCTGAAAGAATTTACCAACACCAAACCAGTTCTTCAAGAAATTCTGAAGGGAGTGCTATCTCCGGAAAACCAAAGTCAGACACACAAAAATAAGACTTCTAAAACAGCTAAGAAAATGGCCAGCTTACGGTAGGGACAAGTACAGAGTTGAACATTATCTTCCAGAATTTAAATGGAAACATCGACCACAACAGAAGATAGATTAGTACATGAGTCTGAACTTCTGAAATAGAATTTTATGACTTTTGACTGAAACATTACTGATCTTTTTCTAAGCTTTGTTTTCCAGAATTAAGGGGTTTTGTCTTCTCTTGAGTTATCGACAGGTCCATGTACCTACTGTTTCAACAGAATCCTAACCTGTTTCCTGGCTTTAAGTCTTAAGCAGTTATCTTAACATTTTTAGTTTTAGTTTTCTGAAATTAATAATTATATTAAAAATACCTGTTTAATGACTACAGTAAGCTATAAAGCCTTAGCTAGGTGCTACTTTTTTTTTGAGACTTTTTGCTATAGGGCGCGTGTGCTTGCCAGAAAGACAGAGAGAGATAGAGAGACAGAAAGTGAGAAACCACCCCCCAGGGAGGATGGCCACACCGCAATCCCTTCTCCTCCATTCTCCTCTTGGGATCTTGGACACACACGAACATGCACCCGGCGTGAGTTTAAGCCATCAGGTCTGGGACTTGAACCACAGTCGACTACATGGGAGTCCAGTGACATAGCCAAATAGCTGCTGGTCCCAGTGCTACTTTATAGTATATTCATTCTACTTACAATTTCATGCCTAATGTCAACATGTGTTCACAGACATGCATGTATCAGCTGAACTTGCTATTGAAAGCAGTTAGATTCAGAGAAGTTCCAGACACCAGGCAGACTGAGACTGCAGGCCCGACCCTTCCGAATCTTCGCGCATCCCCACCATTCCTCCTCCTTGGACCCCAGGTTGGTTGTCTCGGACTTTAAGGCGAACTCCCACCCCACCCCACCCGCAATCTGGATTGAGCCGGCCAGTAGTTCCAGACACCAGGCGGACAGAGGCTGCAGGTCCGACCAACCTGGTCTTGTCACTCATCCTCTGACCCTTTCCCACTATTCTTTGGACTCTGAATTTTGGTGATTTGAATAGCGCGCGGTGCATTGTGAATAAACAAAATTTGAAGGAATTCACCAACTCCAGACCAGCTCTTCAAGAGATTCTGAAGGGAGTACTATACCAGGAAAACTAAAAAATCAGAGACAGTTATACAAGAACAAAAAAGCAACCAAGAAAATGGCTCACTTAATGATAGGATCAGGTATGGAAATATGGATAATTACATTGAATGTCAATGGATTAAATTCCTCAGTTAAGAGGCATAGACTGGCTGAATGGATAAGAAAACAGAAACCCACTATCTGTTGCCTACAAGAAACTCACCTTATGGATAAAGACATACATAGACTAAAAGTCAAGGGTTGGAAAAAGATATTCCATGCAAATGGAAATCAAAAAAGGGCTGGAGTAGCAATATTGATCTCAGACAAAATAGATTTCAAGACAAAGACTGTAAGAAGAGACAAAGAAGGGCATTATATAATAGTAAATGGGGTAATCCAGCAGAAGACATAATCCTTATAAATATCTATGCACCCAACTCAGGTGCACCTAAATATGTGAAGGAAAGACTGCTGGAGCTAAAAGGAGAGATAGGGAGAAATACTATAATTGTTGGAGATCTCAACACCCCATTATCTCCTATAGACAGATCTTCTAGACAGAAAATAAACAGAGAGATACAGGACTTAAATAATATTATAAAAATTGAATGGGCTCGACAGATATCTATAGAACTTTCCACCCTACATCCACAACATATACATTTTTCTCACCCCGACATGGAACCTTTTCAAAGATAGATCATATATTAGGACACAAATCAAGCCTTTACAGAATCAAAGGCATAGAAACTGTATCCAGCATCTTCTCTGACTATGATGGAATTAAAT
>NW_006159559.1:8404081-8411550 GCF_000334495.1 Tupaia belangeri chinensis
GCCCCAGTGGCTTGGAAACCACCTCAGGCGCTATACATGCATGCCCAAAATCCTGAGAGGAGAATAGAGAAGGGATTGCAGTGTGGCTATCCCGCCTCTGCCAGTCTCTGTTTCTTTGAGAGTATGTGCCCTATAGCAAAGTTTTAAAAATAGGGGCCAGCAAGTGGTGTGGTGGTTAAGGCACTGGACACTCCCACTTGGCTGACCACGGTTCGAGTTCTGGACCTAGAAGCTTGCTTTCTCATTTTCCCTCTCTCTCTGTGTTTCTCTCTGGTCAAATTAAAAAATAAATGAGTGGATAAATGAGTGAATGAATGAATAAATAAATAAATTAAAATAGGGGCCAGCATGTTAAGGTGCTAGACTCCCACATGGCTGGCTGTGTTTCTAGCCCCAGACCTGGTGGTTTGAAAAGTTAGGCACATGTGCATGTGTGCCCAAAATCTCAGGAGGAGAATGTTAGAGAAGGGATTGCTGCATGGTCATCCCCCCAGGAAGGTGTGTTATGTGGAGCAGCAGCAGCAAGGAAGGGGAGCTTAGGAAAGGGGAGTGAGAGAGAGGGAGAGTTTAAGCACAATTTAATAAAGGTTCGATTCACCCTTAACGGCTGCCCAAGCAGTTACAGCCAGTCTGTGCTCTAGCCCACGGAAGGAGGACAGGACTCAGGTTTGCCTTTCAAGTCACTTTAATCACACAGGGAAAAAGGGGGCTTACAAGTCAGGATGGGACAGGGGTGCAGAGCGCCCTATGCTGGCTCAGCGTCGGGGAGTGCAGTCCGCGGGCAAGAGAAGCCCAGTGCTGATTCGCTGGGCGTCTACAAGGCACAGGCAGTGAGCCGGAGATGAGCTCCCTGAAGATCTTAAGAGAATAATAGTGGTGGTGGCCACAAGATGACCAAGGGCGAATGAGGAGAAGTCCAGCCGGTGACCCTAGAGTACTGAAGTCGGGGCCAGCGGCTGACAATGGAGCATCAGAGACAGCCAGCGAGCGAGCAGAGGGCCCTCTGGGCGAGGAGTCAGTGTGCAAACCTGACAGGGCCTCTGGCTGCAAGGGAGGTCTCAGATGCAGCGAGGTGAGATCTGGCCCAAGCGGAGGACAGAGTAGATGAGCTGGGCTCAGGCTCTTCTTTTTACTTCTAATTTTGACAGGCTCATGGCGACTTGACAAAACAATCTTTTTACATGTAAGTCTATGGGATTTGGGTCAGAACAAAGTGGGATATTTTTGCCAGTCATGAGGAGGGGTGAAGCATAGACCATGCTTATGTCCCTCATGTTATCGGTCAGCATATGGCTAGTCTGCTATCAGCAATAAGCACTAGGGTGTTGGCTGCATGTCCAATTCCAGGTACATGACTAATGCCAGGCTGAATATACTACGAAATGGAGTCAGGTGTGCTCTCAGCAAGCAGCGTTACAATCAGACACTTTCTTCAGGGCAAACCACTAACTTAGCCATTAAACAATATATCAAGTGTAACAAATCTTCACAGCAAGTGAAACAACATATTAGGTATAACACCCCCCAATTGTATTTTAATGACAAGAGTAATAGAAAAAGTTATTTTGAGACCATGCAAAAAAAGAGAATGAAAATGAATGAAAAAATGAATAAACATGAGAAAATGAAGAAAGCAAAACAGATGGACCCTCCACACAGGCACCTAAAGATTCTACTCCCCTCTCTCTTACAAACACACGCACATGTCCATACACACACACTCAGAAAAACAAGTGAACCTGCACACTCCTGGCAAGATTGTGTTGTCAATCTCTATTTGCATTCAGCTTTAAAATCTGAGTCCCCCTAAGGTTATGTTTGAAGGACTTTGAGCTAAAAGGCTGTTTTGGTGCTTTCTGCTGCTGAGGTTCCTGGCCAGTGAGCCAAGGGCTGACCTCAGGAAAATGTGAAACATTATTCAGTAAGCCGGGAGGAAATGTTCAAAGCAGGGAGGAGAGCACTAAAGACAATAATATTATTCAAGAGAACTCAGAAAGGAAAAAGCAACACTGGGTAAGATAAGCATGGAGGAACATAGAGGCCCAGAAGAACAAAGCTTTCCCTTCTAGGCTATTTAGAAAATTGACCCAATTTTCCTTGGTCAGCAGAGTCTACATTGACCAAGTATATTCTTACCCCTCCGTCATCAATTGCCTTGAGCAAAACAGCTCTGTGGCACCACAAGGATAAAAGAACGTTGTCTTTGGAGAGATAAATATAGTCATTTTCCCGTTAGAATGAGCACAGAGCTTTACTTTGTTACTAATGGGTGATTTAAAACCCAGACACAAAGAGAAACTAAGTTAACTAAACAGAGAATGATCTATCTGGCCTTGAGGTGGAAAAATTGCTACAAATTCCAGGTGATCACAGAATTCCAGCTCAAACAGAGACATCCCAAAGGACACTTGAGTGAGGAAGTTAATTGTTGTGACTTCTTAGGCCCTTCAGGCTGCAGTAACACAATGTCTTAGACCAAGTGACTTAACAACATCGATGTACTTCTCACAGTTCTGGAGCCTGGAAGTCCAAGGTTAAGGTATTAACAGATTTGGTGTTTGGAACTGGCTCACTCTTTGCCTCACAGGTGTTTTCCTCACATGGTAGAATGGGGCAAATCTCTCTCTCAGGCTTCTTTTATCAAGTGTCTAATTCTTTCATGGGGAGGGCCTTACGATCCTTCTTTTTAAAAAAAAACTCATGTTTTTTTAAATTTTACATCTTTTATTTTTAGTTAATCTTTTCTGGGTGCCAACCATTTTGTAGGTATTATGTATAATATGCAGGCTTTGGTCTCATGGACTTTTTACATCTATTTCATGCTGAGAATTAAGCAGTACTTCATTTCTAGAGCTAAGTAAATATCTAGGTCCCCAGTTAAGATCTTGTCTTGCTTGATTTAGAACTGTATGCCCCTTTGGCACCAATGTGTGACATTCCCAAATGTATTTGTCTATCCAAAGGTAGATTGTCTTATCTCTGTTTTTCTGTTTCTTTCTTTCTTTTAAATGAGGGCATAGGATGGAGAGAGAGATACAGGTATCCTCAACAGGGTGGGTCGCCCCAGGTCTCAGTCCTCCTACCCCAACCTCTCAGCCAACCAGGACCTCGGGCACAGCCACAAGCCAAGCCTAGGTTGGTCCTGGAACTGAACCCAGGCCTCCGATAAGGTCCATTCTTGTACAGCAGTACTCTATTTTTCTTTTTAAGTACAATCAGAAACAATGTATACTTTCAAAGGAATAGTAGGAGACCGGTGATCATGTCAAGCTGGTTGATCCTAAATTCTGGTTATATTCTGGTCACGGCATAATTGGAATTACAACGCTATCTCATTTTTATAGTAATAATCTGCTAATAATGGCAGCAAGTCAAAACTCTAAAGAGCGAATGTAATAGTCTTGCAGAAAATGGATGAACACTTCTGTTCCATTGAGGAAATAAGCACTGCTCATTTTTTGGAAGGAAATACCAAAGTTACATTTTACAATAAGGGCTAGGGTTGGGTCCACTTGTAACAATATAAAACCTTGATCTTGCTTTCCAAGCACATTCTAGCAATAATGTATCCTTGGCATTCTGTACATAGTAAGCATACTTTTGATTCTCCATTGTTAATGAAAATTTTACTTGAAATTAAAGCTGTCTGTTGTTATATTTTTAACCTAAAGGATACGATTCCAATATTCCATTTCTATAATTGAAAATAATCAAATCACGTATATTTGGAAATATTTGTGCATATTTCCAATAAATGTAAGGTTGCTTTTCAACTACTTAGATGTGTATTTTCTGAACAAAACCATTAAATATAATAAAAATATCACATTCCAAGTTTGCCATTATTCTTATTAGTCATCAGTTTGGTGTATTGTTTTTAGCTCCACTTCCCCTGGTGTGTGTGTGTGTGTGTGTGTGTGTGTGTGTGTGTAATTTTCTTTTGTAGATTTCTTAGTGTAATGAACAATGTTACAAATATCTCAGTAAAATCTTGTCATTCTTTCTCAAATATTTCCAGCTATTTTGTGTTTTCATTATTTTAAGCACATTTTTCATTCTGGTACAGCATACATATAAAGAATGTAAATCCCAGTGTACCGCTTAGAGAATGTGCACAAAGCAAGCACACCTGTGTAGCCTGCACCCACGTCAACAAGCTTAACAGAACCAGCACTCAAGAAGCCCTCTGGTGCTCCTTCCCAGTATAGCCCCCGAGGGTAATCACTGTTCTCCTGTCTAAAACCTCCTTCTTATCCAGCATACAAATGAAACAAATATTTTTTCTCCTCTCTGGTGTCTGTGATTTTTTTACTCAACATTACAATTGTGACATTCATTCATGTTATGGCCTATTTAGGATCCTCAGAAAAGCTATGATGCATTTTTCTGTTGTTCTATGCAAAACTGCGTCATGACTTTTCCAACGACCCAATAGAAATCATTCCTTTTTTTTCCTCCCTTCTGTATAGTATTCCACCGTCTAAATTTAGCCCTGCTTATTTATCCATCCTGCTGTTTGTGGATATTTGTGTTGTTTCCAGTTTTTGGCTTTCATCAGTAGCGCTGCTATGAACTTCCTTGTGAGACACCCTTCAGTGTTCCAGGAACATTTGATGGGGGAGGGGTCTCCTTTCTGGGGCTTAGGCCTTCAAGATAGTGAAAGGTCAGGCCTTTGGGAGTGATTACAGGGGAGCTCCTCTGACTGACTCTCAAAGTCTGCTGTGGTTCCAAGTGTCTCTTGGGGCAATTTTCCTCCATGTGAAGACTCAGCATTGCAGGCCGCTTTGACATCTACATCTACGCCTTAGATATCTACAGCTCAACACATAACCATCCTGCCTCAAGCTTATTCCTTTGCTACCGGCGAGCTACCCATCCCGTTTCAGTCAGTATCCTTTGCTGTTAAAGGCTATTACTCTTAAAGCACAGGGGAAGCCTTAGCAACCTTCACCTGAAGCTCCTCCTGTACTCCTGCTGTCTCTGCCCTATGTCTGACTCCCTCGCCAGAGTAGTTCACAGAGGGGAGAAAAGGAAGCCCATGCAGGCCAGACCCACACCTCTGAACACTATTGCATTGGAGATGAGGTTTGATATATGATTAGGAGTGTGGGGGAAACCACAACAGTGACCCTGTATCACACCGTTCATCCTGTGGATCTGAGATTTATCTCAAACATAACAGTTTGCCAGAAAGGATTTTCCTGATTAAATTGTGACACCGGTATGAGAAAATAATGAAATGACTATTACAAAATATTTACCTTTTTCTTGATTACTGTGGAAACAAGAATAATACTAAATGAAAAAAAAAATCAAAGCAATTAGAGTGATTGCATTAGCAGAATTAACCTAAGCAGCCAAACTCAATTTTGCCTGTAGGTACACATGTCTGTACTTAGACGACCTGGACAGGGGACAAGTGTATGGAAAACAGCTATAAACCGAGCACAGAAGGGAGAGTGCTGGAACTGCTGGCCTTCTCTTCTCAGAAAAGTGAAGTGTGGCCTACACGTACAGTAGCCAACCAGCTGACAAAGAGGAGCCATAAAAGAAGGGTCAAGGGACCAGCAGTTAGCATAATGGCTATGTCGCTGGACTCCCACGTAGTCAACTGTGGTTCGTGTCCCGGACCTGATGGCTTAAAACTCACGCCAGGCGCGTGTGCGTGAGTGCCCAAGATCCCGAGAGGAGAATGGAGGAGAAGGGATTGCGGCGTGGCCATCCCCCCTGGGGGGTGATTTCTCGCTTTCTGTCTCTCTGTCTCTGTCTGTCTGGCGAGCGCACGTGCCCTATAGCAAAAACCTCTTAAAAAAAAAAAAAAAAAGACAGGGTCAAGAGAAAAGAGGACCAGGAGAAAGGAGGGTTTCAAATTAGTCTCCAACTTCTAGGATTCAGAGGCTGTGCCAAGACTTACACAGAAAGTCAGAAGCTGATGATTGAATTTGGAGAAAATTCTTCACATCCCGTCCTGATAGTGAAATCATGGATCAGTTATGCACTGGCACCCCCTAAAATATCTACTTCTGTTTCTGAGAGGCCTTTAAGAGAGAATATAACTGCTCTGGTTTCATATTAACTCCAGGCCTTAAAAAGAAGCTATTTGGTTAAAGCATAGTCATTTCCCCCTAGCAGTTTAATATAGCAAAGAACTCACAATTTCAGTACATGTAGTTTAGACAAGAGGAAACAGCAGAATCAATCACACAGCTAACTAGTACTTTCCATGCACTGCCTACATGGGACAATCAAGAGGCCTGAGTGCATTACATGCTTGGAGATTGAAGTTTAGATACTCACTGTGCAGTAAAATTCACTAATACTTACAGAAAACATTTTCTGGATATTTAATCTATAAATAAGACAGTGAAAAAATTCTAAACATAATCAAAGTGTTTTCTGTATATATCATAATTTCTGAATTTAATATATATATATATATATATATATATATATATTCTTTCCCTTGGACTAGAAAGAGCTTAAAAGAAGAAGGAAGAGCTACAGGTCCAGGAAGAACTAGTCCAGAGCTCAGAAATATTTGCTTATTTCCTTTCAAGAAACATCAGTAAGGGCTATCTTGGTTATTGATTTCTAGTGATCCCTCAACTCCTACCTGCCCAGAAAGTCTTTTTCCATGGCTGTCGGAGATAATGGTGATCTCTCCCTACCCTGGATTTCTATGGCCCTTGTATTTGCAGCATAGTGTGTATGTGTGAGGTCAACTTTATCAGCCCCTGAGTTTGTTCCTCTAGCTAAGATATCAAGAACAAATACTCCTATCCTCCACAGCACCCAGTCTCCTGCCAGGTATAACAGATGTCTATGTGATAGCTGATGGATTAATGCTACTGAGTTCCCGAACAGGCCAGGGGAGAATAAAATGGAGAGAGCTGGAAGACAAGAGCGGGAGAAAGGACGAAGGATAGGCAGGAAAGGAGAACTGGACGTGGAGGGGCCTGGTAGAGTGTCTAGAACACCCTCTCAGGGGCTCGTTTGGTAGCATCAGTTCTGTGGGAGGCTCAACCTAGACCAAAGGAATCTCTCGATTCCTTAAAGTTCTGACTATACAACAACCTATGAATGACCTACCTGATAAGCAGTTAAAGGTGTTAAATGAGTTAGAACCTTTTCTCAGGTTTTTCAGATGTTTATGGGACAAAGAGGCATTGCAGATTTCTCACAGACCTGCAGCCGTGTGGATTTTGTCATGCCAGCCATTGTCAGCGTGGGGATTCTGACTCATCTGTCCCATTGGATCAGGAATCACACTTTTTTCTGACATAAGTGAGAATTCCACCTTTGCAAACAGTGCTCCTGATCCTGTACCTGATTAAGCAGCCCAGTTGATGTAACTTGACAGGCCCTGCAAGAATGGGCTGCCATCCCCCCTGGGGGGGTGATTTCTCACTTTCTATCTCTCTGTCTCTGTCTGTCTGGCGAGCGCACACGCCCTGTGGCGAAAACCTCTC
>NW_006159559.1:8411915-8434133 GCF_000334495.1 Tupaia belangeri chinensis
AAAAAAAAAAAAAAAAAAAAGAATGGGCTGGCATGGTTCATGGTTTCTACTCCCTTGAAACTCTCCCCTGCCAGAGAGAGCCCCAGAGGTATTAGTTTCATAAAAATAAAGCACGACTGCCTAGAAACCTGGAAGCTCTGCCATGTTTTCAGACGTTAGATAATGCTCTCTGGAAAGCTCCTTGGCCTGGTGTGATGAGAATGTAACAGACCCTGGTAAACACATCTGGAAAGCCCCCGTTTCTACCGTGGTACCCTCGCCTCACTTACGCCTAGTCCTGACCCTTTAAGCTCCTCAGTGTCTACCAGGTTGCTGGACTTTCTCTGCTCTCCCCTTCCTAGGGTTCCCTGGAGTTGCTGTGCAACTCCAAGCAGGAAAGAATGCTCTGCTTGTTTTTCAGCTGATGCTCAGCACAAGGGCTGGCACCGCTGCCTGGTGGCTTGAACTTAAGCCTGAGCTGCACAGAAAACATACAGACAAAAACATTATTATTACACTGGATTTTGCAGTCCAGTGGGGTTGTGCCCATGTCGCCAGCTCTGCAGTGCCAAAATCTCTGCGTCCTCATCAGTTCTCAAGAAGTAGGAGGGAAGGGGATAGAAGAGAAAGGATGACATCAGAGCATGGTCCAGAGCCAGCCCCAGCTGTAACTATGTCCTCTGCAAAGTGGTAGCAATTTTACATGGTATTCGATGACTTGTAAAACTTCCTTTCTGTTAGGCTTTTAATGAAAGAGTTGGTTCACTTTAAACTGGCAACACTAGTAGCATATGATTTAGAGGACATTCGCAACTATATGAAATGCTCTGATGGAAAATATGGGATTTTGTAGAGCTGTAATGTGCTCAGGAGTCCCCGGCCTTGTTAAACATACACATTGTGACTGAGTCTGGGATGGGGCCTGAGAGTCTGCACAGTAGGCAAGCTTCCTGACCAGGTAGGTGGGGCTGGCCTTGGGAACACACGTTCGAGCAAGACTCTAGACTACATTTGTCGAGAACGTGGACTTGAATGAACCTGGCTTGCTCTCAAAAGCATTCAGCTGATTTTATGCCAAAAAAAGAGGATATCCTATGGCAAAGAATTTAAATAATTTGCCCCTGAAATATTTACAAAACTCAGTCTTATGGGGACAACAATTAAAAGCTCAATAACTGGGACTAGCAGGTGGCATGGTGGTTAAGGTGCTGGACACTCCCACATGGCCGACCACGGTTCGAGTACCAGACGTGGTGGCTTGCTTTCTCACTTTCCCTCTCTCTCTGTGTGTGTATCTCTCTCTGGTCAAATTTAAATAAATGAATGAATAAATAAAATTAAATAATTATTTTTAAAAAGCTCAATAACTTTTACAGTAAAACTTTTACTGTAAAAACAGTACAAGTAACATTCTCTCATATCAATGCAATGAAAGTATAGAATAAAAGCACAAAACTACAAAACTAAGAATGAGAAAGTAAAAATAACTACCCATAGTGAGATAATTTAAATTTTTTGTTAGTAATTTTGAAAATTAAAAATAATATGACTTTTGAAAAGACTAAAGGTTACTAAAAGTCACTCAAGGGCCAGACTGTAGCACAGCAGGTGAGCACTATGAGAAGGGAACTGGATCCCACCTGGCTTAACCATAAATCCCAGCCCTGGCGGCATGAGAAACATGCTGGGCATGTGTGTCTCTGTGTCCAGTAACCATCAGGATGAAGGGATACAGTAAAGGGGATTGCGGCATAGCCAGGCTCCACTGGGGTTCTATTTTTCTCATTCTCTCTCTCTCTCTGGTGTGTCCTTATCTATTTAAAAAAATTTTTTTTTTTATTTTCAAGAAGACACACACAAACTGGGACCAGCAGATGGCATAATGGTTATGTCACTGGACTCATGTAGTTGACCACAGTTCGAATCCCAGACCCAGTGGATTAAATCTCACACCAGACATGTGTACATACATGCCCAAAATCCTGAGAGAAGGGATTGTGACATGGCCATCCCCCCTGGGCGTGATTTCTTACTTTCTGTCTCTCTGGCAAGTACATGCACCCTAATGCACCCTAAAGCAAAAATCTCTCTTTAAAAAAAAAAAAAGACATAGACAATCTAAAGAAACTTAAAACCCTGAAAAATATGTTTAAAGTTAAGACTAAAAATCTCTTAAAACCCATGGACTAGAGAGTTTTATAAATGAAATCTTTTAAATCTTCAGTGAATAAATATGTACATGTTTGCTTCATTTTCCAGAAGAAGAAAATGGAAAGCTTTTAAAGTATTTGTACAAAATTATTGTAATATTGATTCTAAAAGTTAATGGAAACTATATCCCAATTTCATTCATTAATAGGGATAAAAAATCCTAAAAAAAATATTACAAAATAAAACAAAATAATATTTTAGCAGACCACAACCTCAAAAACCAAAAGCAATTCAGTCTAGGAATGTGGTCCATTCAAATGAACAAATCAAACTAAAATGTCCATGGAAATAAAAACACAGTTAATTAAATCAATAAATGATGAAAAGTCATCTATAAGATCCAACATCAATTCTTTTCTAATTAAAAAAGTAGAAATCAATGGATACTTTTTCTAAAGCTTTTGTAGAGAGCACATGAGCGCTTGTGTGAGGAAGAGAGAAACACACTCAGCAAGGCCTTGTCACACAGCAATCCGCTTCTCCCAGCCCTCCAGCAAATCAGGATCTTGGCCACACACGTACACCTGGGCCAAAGATCTGAACCTGTGGTCAGTCAGGTGGCTTCTAGTACTGTAGCTTAAGTACGCTGCTGAGGCTGATCAAATATATTATTCCGATAAAAAGCTAATATTGTACAAGGACTGAAATTCTAAGATGTGTTGGACCACTGATACTTGTTATTCCCACTATGGTTCAGCATTCTTCAAGAAATATTACTAATTTAATGAGACAGAATGATTATTAATATTATTAAATACAATGACTAATATGGAGAAAGAGAATGTCTTCTTATTTTCAGGTAATAAGATTTTATATATGGAAAATCAAAAAATTAAGTGGAAATAAATATTAGGAATATTGGGAAAAACAAGTCAATACAATTGTCCATATAAAATTAAAATATATGGGACCAGCAGTTAGAGTAATGACTATGTCGCTGGACTCCCATGTAGTCGACCATGGTTCGAGTCTTGGACCCAGTGGCTTAAATTCACGTCGGGCACGTGTGCATGCATGCCCAAGATTCCAAGAAGAGAATGGAGGAGAAGGGATTGCGGTGTGGCCATCCCCCCAGGGGGGTGATTTCTCGCTTTCTATCTCTCTGTCTCTCTGTCTTTCTGGTGAGCTCACGCACCCTATAGCGAAAACCTTTCCAAAACAAAAGAAAAAAGAAAATAAATAAATTAAAATAAAATATAAAAATATTTAAAAAAATAAAAATATATAAAAACATAATAAAAAATATTCCACTTTTAGTAACAACAACAAAAGTGAAAATAACACTTGGGAAAATGCAAGTATATGGGATTTGAATCATGTATTTATAAATTGATAATAATCTACCAAGACAAGAAAATATGAGTGTACAAATTCAATACATTACCAGTTGTCTCAGGTATCAGTTAATTGCCTCTCAGTTCTAAATTCATGCTTCATTGACTGTTCTACAAAAATGAATGCAGGTTCTTTAAGTATTTTTCTCTCACCAGCTATTACAATGATAAAGCTTGTCGGGAGAGAGCACTTTATCAAGGAGATACTGCATCCTCATGCAAAAAGGGCTTTTTGTTTCCTGGTTCCTTGACTCTGGTATATAAAGCCTCTCCAAAGCCTGGCTCCTTCAGAGCACAGCGGCCTGACGCCTGACGCATCCCAGAGGCTGAGTCAAAGAACCCTCCCTAGTATCACACCACGCAGGCAGTTTCCTTACTTCACAGTCAATAGCTTTCCCTGGCACTCTGCGACGCACTTGCAACAAGTTCCACAAGCTCCACTAGAGCTCCTTCTCTGTCACCCAGTGACCCAGTCGCCGCCATCAGAGTCTGGATTGCAGCCTGGAGGTTCGTTCTTGGGCATCTATCCAGTTCAGAAAAGTGGCTGCCCTTTATACATGCTATTCCTATATTTCTTAGAGTTCTGTTTACTCCTTACTAGCAAATTTCTTGTTATTCCAATCTCTTGTTGTAATTAATAAAAATTTAAATTACACTTTTCCCATTCAAATTACTATGTGGTTCCTCTCCTTTGCCTAATACATTAATCAAAGTGCCAAACTAGTTGGAATTTTTTCAGAGAGATTTTTTTGCTATAGGGCACATGCACTCACCAGAGAAAGACAGAGAGACAAAAAGCAAGAACTCACTCCCAAATGGTATGGCCACACCGCAATCCTTCTCCTCCATTCTCCTCTCAGGATTCTGGGTATTCACGCACACCTGCCCATCATGAGTTTCTAGCCACCAGGTTTGGGACTCGAACCATGGTCGGCCATGTGGGAGTCCAGAGACATAACCATTACTCTATCTGTCCTGCAAAATGAAATTTTAGTGAACTGGATAAAATTATTCTAAAGCTCCTCTGAAGAAAGTAACACGTAAGAAGAGCTTGGAGATACACGGAAAAGGAGAGCAATGTACAGACGTGGACTTACTATGAAGCCAGTGAAGTTTACGCTCCAGAGCCCCTGCGTGCAGCGGCCACTTTCGAGGCCTTGGGAGGGACCTAACAATTCCCCAGTCTCACATGGATACGTGCTTTGGTAAAGATTTCAACTGTATTTAAACCACAACTGGTTAAGACCGCCATCTCTTCTCATTCCAACTTCCTCTCTATCACATTTTCCCTTGTGATGGATGACATTGGAGTGGACACAGGCACTTTTGGGAAACAGCTAGAGAGAATTTGATTTGAAAATGTATTTAGTTTGGGTTCAGTTGGAGGAAAGTATGTGGTATTCAGTGACTTGAATGTGGAATTCGGGTCATTGCTAGCCTTCTCTGTTTAGGGATGGCTACTAAGAATACTCCTAGCGTCTGTGTGGCTGACTTCCTCAGGTGGAGGTGACAAAGATACAAGAGGACTATGAAAATGACATTGAATTAGCAACAAATGAGCAAATGAGTGCCATCATGTCAAAGAATACATAAGATTAATCACTGGAAAAAAAGGACAAAAACAACTTAAAATGCCCTGAGATCTTACAGCTAATATAGTCAATAAAATTTGTAGAGATTATAGGGGTCGGCAAGCTAAACTTGGAGCTTTCCCAATTTTCATTAAATTACCCATGGCTTTGAAGCTGAAAGACATTATATTTTAATTATCAAAAATTATACATTCCAATTATTGGGAACCAGCAGTTAGCGTAATGGCTATGTCGCTGGACTCCCACGTAGTCAAGCGCGGTTCATGTCCCGGACCCAGTGGCTTAAAACTCACGCCGGGCGCTTGTGCATGCGTGCCCAAGATCCCAAGAGGAGAATGGAGGAGAAGGGATTGCGGCGTGACCATCCCCCCTGGGGGGTGATTTCTCGCTTTCTGTCTCTATGTCTCTCTCTGTCTGTCTGGCGAGCGCAAGCGCCCTACAGTGAAAATCTCTCCAAAAAAAAAAAATTATACATTCCAATTATAAAAATATACCTCAATCATAAAAAATTTAATTTCAACCAACCATGATAGGAAAAAACTAGATTATGCTCCTCTTGTTTTTTGGACCAACTTGTGGTTCAGTGGATCCATGATTGGCTGTGTAGTTCAAATTCCAGACCCAGTGTCTTATGTGCGTGCCCAAAACCCTGAAAGAGAGCGAAATGAAGGAGAAGGGATTGTGGCATGACCATCCTCCCTGTAGGGTTATTTTGCGAAGTTCTTCCTCCTCCAAAGGGTAGGTGAAACTGAGACACAGGAGTTGGAAAAAAACTCAAGGCATTGATGTCAGGTTGTTTATTGGCTGAATTCAGAGGAAGCTTACAGAGCTTTCATTAGCACAAAGTACTTCCTCTCTGTGGAGCTTATAAAGCCTATGGAGAGGGCTTACAAGAAGAGCACTTCTCTTTCGAGCTCACAGCACACAGAGCTGAGCTGAGTCAAGGCTAGGCCCAGCCAAGACCCCCATTGTTGAGCTGGCTGAACCACGACTGAGTTGAGCAGGGCTAGCTACTAGCTGACCAAGTGCCCCTTTATTTCAAGGAGCGGCAGACCAACAGTGGCTCATTGCAAAAACCAAACCGTTGCCCATGCACAAAGGCACATGCAATGGTGTAAAACAGCAAAGTCATGATTACATAATGAGCATTCAAACATACTACAACTAATAAGTTGCTTATCTTGTGGCCTTCGAACATAATAAAATAAGAAGTGAGGAAGCCAGACTAAGTCACTGTGACTCCATTTTCCCTGGATTGGCAGCTTGCTTTCTTACCTTCTCTCTCTCTTTCTCTCTCTCTCTCCGAGATGAGTGCATAGGCCCTCTGACAAATTTAGAAAAATAAATGTTTGCTATAAATTATCATAATTTACAGCCAAAAAAGTAGGGAAATAACTAATATAAAGGGGAAAGAAACAATGAGTTTTAAAAAATGCTATTTTTCCAAATGTGTGATGTTTGCAATATTTCTTTTACAACTCTAATTTGCAATTTTTTTCCCTCTTAGTAAATATTCCCTTTTGTGCCTTTGTTTAAAATTTGCTATGGCATGCATGCACTTACCAGAGAGAAATGGGCATGGGGGTAAAAAGGCACCCCCCAAGGGTGGATGACCACACCACACTACCTTCTCCTCTCAGGATTTTGGGCATGCATGCACACTTGCCCAGCATGTTTTTCAAGCCACTGGGTCCAGGACTCAAATTACATAGTTAGGCGTGTGGGTTCTAGCTGCCTTAAAAGCATGCTGTCCATTGGCCTGCTAATTTAATTTTTATGCAGTTGTGTCGTATTTCTTTTTTCCCCTTTTTTTAAAGAATTATTTTATTATTTGTTTATTTATTTATTTATTTTTAGTTTGACCAGAGAGAGAAAAAGAGAAAGTGAGAAAGCAAGTTGACAGGTTCAGGACTCAATCTGTGGAAACCATGTGGGATCCCGGTGCTTCAACCACCATGCCATTTACAACCCCATTGTGTCCTTTTTCTTAAAATTATATCAGCATCAGGTCACACAAAATGTGGATTCACCCTGGTAATGAACTAATAGATAATACTACTAGATTTTTAAAATAATATCTTTTTAAAATGTATTTGCCAGAGGGCATGTGCTTTCTAGAGAGAGAGCAAGAGAGAAATCACCCTTCATTGAGGCACAGTCATGCCACAATCCTTTTCTTCCATTTTTCCTTCCTGTCAGGACTTTGAGCACACATACACATGCTCCTGACTTGTTTTTAATTTGCTGGACTTAGAACTTGAACCATGATCAGCCATGTGGAATCCAGTTTCCTTAACCTCTGAGTTAAAGGGCCAGCCTGTACCAGATGTAATAACAATGATAATTTATACCAGTGTCAAAATAGATTGGCTGATAAATGAAACATAACCAAAACTGCAACACTGATGGAAATGTAACTTGATAAATGCCCAGATGGTGGCACAAGGGGTGGGGTGCCCCAGTGAAGGCTGGGGCTGCAAGGGAGGCCTGGGTTTGAGCTCTAAACCAACCTAAACAGTGCAATGGTACATTTCTGTGGTCTTTGTTAACTAAGAGGCTAGGGCAGAGAATTGCAATGATGAGACCCTGTCAAAAATACCTCCCTCTCATTTAAAAAAATAAATAAATAAAAAAGGAAGAAAAGAATTTAGCTTGATAAAAACTAAATTACCTTTTTTTTTAATTGCCAGAGGGCACATACACTTACCAGAGAGAAAGAGAGGGAGAAAACATTCCCTAATGGGGTATAATACTCCAATTTCTTCCTCTGAAATGCTCCACCATGTAGATATTTGAGGCATGCATGCAAACATACCTGGCATGTATTTCAGGGACACTGATACCAGGGTTTCAACTGCAGTGGACCATGTGGTAACCAACTCCCTTAACCCTAAGCTATGGAGCCAGCCCAGTAACACAACTTTTAAAGTGGAAAAAATAAATCTATTCAATGACAGAATTGAGTCACCTAGCTAATCGTAATGATACACAGTGACTGAGTATAGAAAAATAAAATAATAAAACAATACTAAAAGAAAATACAAAAAAAAGAGAGAGAAAAAGAATGAAAGTGGATTCCTATCTTACTCCTCAGACAAATAAATTCTAGTTGGATAAATAATTTAAATGAAACTATATAGACCCTAGAAGAAAATAAGAGAAAAACTTGAATCTTATTCTAAGGATAATATAACTAAAAACAAAAATGGGAAAATAGATAAATTTGACTACATAAGATACAAATAATAGTGTTCAACCAGAATACACAAAGAACTCAAGCAGCTGTTTGGAAAAAAAAATGATCAGCCCTATTTAAAAATGGGAGAATGAGTTGAAAAAATCCACTCTCTAAAGATGACATACAAATAGCCAAAATGAATATGAAAAGCTGCGCTGCTTTCTTACTTTCCCTCTCTTTCTCTCTCTCTCTCCGAGATGAGTGCATAGGCCCTAAATTTAGAAAAATAAATGTTTGCTATAAATTATCATAATTTACAGCCAAAAAAGTAGGGAAATAACTAATATAAAGGGGAAAGAAACAATGAGTTTTAAAAAATGCTATTTTTCCAAATGTGTGATGTTTGCAATATTTCTTTTACAACTCTAATTTGCAATTTTTTTCCCTCTTAGTAAATATTCCCTTTTGTGCCTTTGTTTAAAATTTGCTATGGCATGCATGCACTTACCAGAGAGAAATGGGCATGGGGGTAAAAAGGCACCCCCCAAGGGTGGATGACCACACCACACTACCTTCTCCTCTCAGGATTTTGGGCATGCATGCACACTTGCCCAGCATGTTTTTCAAGCCACTGGGTCCAGGACTCAAATTACATAGTTAGGCGTGTGGGTTCTAGCTGCCTTAAAAGCATGCTGTCCATTGGCCTGCTAATTTAATTTTTATGCAGTTGTGTCGTATTTCTTTTTTCCCCTTTTTTTAAAGAATTATTTTATTATTTGTTTATTTATTTATTTATTTTTAGTTTGACCAGAGAGAGAAAAAGAGAAAGTGAGAAAGCAAGTTGACAGGTTCAGGACTCAATCTGTGGAAACCATGTGGGATCCCGGTGCTTCAACCACCATGCCATTTACAACCCCATTGTGTCCTTTTTCTTAAAATTATATCAGCATCAGGTCACACAAAATGTGGATTCACCCTGGTAATGAACTAATAGATAATACTACTAGATTTTTAAAATAATATCTTTTTAAAATGTATTTGCCAGAGGGCATGTGCTTTCTAGAGAGAGAGCAAGAGAGAAATCACCCTTCATTGAGGCACAGTCATGCCACAATCCTTTTCTTCCATTTTTCCTTCCTGTCAGGACTTTGAGCACACATACACATGCTCCTGACTTGTTTTTAATTTGCTGGACTTAGAACTTGAACCATGATCAGCCATGTGGAATCCAGTTTCCTTAACCTCTGAGTTAAAGGGCCAGCCTGTACCAGATGTAATAACAATGATAATTTATACCAGTGTCAAAATAGATTGGCTGATAAATGAAACATAACCAAAACTGCAACACTGATGGAAATGTAACTTGATAAATGCCCAGATGGTGGCACAAGGGGTGGGGTGCCCCAGTGAAGGCTGGGGCTGCAAGGGAGGCCTGGGTTTGAGCTCTAAACCAACCTAAACAGTGCAATGGTACATTTCTGTGGTCTTTGTTAACTAAGAGGCTAGGGCAGAGAATTGCAATGATGAGACCCTGTCAAAAATACCTCCCTCTCATTTAAAAAAATAAATAAATAAAAAAGGAAGAAAAGAATTTAGCTTGATAAAAACTAAATTACCTTTTTTTTTAATTGCCAGAGGGCACATACACTTACCAGAGAGAAAGAGAGGGAGAAAACATTCCCTAATGGGGTATAATACTCCAATTTCTTCCTCTGAAATGCTCCACCATGTAGATATTTGAGGCATGCATGCAAACATACCTGGCATGTATTTCAGGGACACTGATACCAGGGTTTCAACTGCAGTGGACCATGTGGTAACCAACTCCCTTAACCCTAAGCTATGGAGCCAGCCCAGTAACACAACTTTTAAAGTGGAAAAAATAAATCTATTCAATGACAGAATTGAGTCACCTAGCTAATCGTAATGATACACAGTGACTGAGTATAGAAAAATAAAATAATAAAACAATACTAAAAGAAAATACAAAAAAAAGAGAGAGAAAAAGAATGAAAGTGGATTCCTATCTTACTCCTCAGACAAATAAATTCTAGTTGGATAAATAATTTAAATGAAACTATATAGACCCTAGAAGAAAATAAGAGAAAAACTTGAATCTTATTCTAAGGATAATATAACTAAAAACAAAAATGGGAAAATAGATAAATTTGACTACATAAGATACAAATAATAGTGTTCAACCAGAATACACAAAGAACTCAAGCAGCTGTTTGGAAAAAAAAATGATCAGCCCTATTTAAAAATGGGAGAATCAGTTGAAAATATCCACTCTCTAAAGATGACATACAAATAGCCAAAATGAATATGAAAAAATGCTCAACATCCCTCATCGTAAGGGAAATGAAGGTCAAAATAACAGTGAGATACCACGTAACCCCAGTCAGAATCTCTAAGATTAAAAAAGAAAAAAATGATAAGTGTTGGCGGGGGTTTGGTGAAAGAGGAACTCTTTTACACTGCTGGTGGGAATGTAAATTAGCCCAGCCACTGCGGAGAACAATTTGGAGATTCCTCAAAAATCTACAAATAGAACTACCATATGATCCAACAATCCCACTCCTTGGTATCTACCCAAAGGACAGAAGAATTCTTCATTGGAAAAGTGCTTGCACATCGATGTTTATTGAGGCACTATTCACGATTGCTAAGACATGAAACCAACCCAAATGCCCCCATACAGATGAATGGATTGGAAAACTGTGGCACATATACTCTGTGGAATACTATTCAGCCATAAGAAGCAACAAAACGGCTTTTGACAGAAAATGGAAGAATATGGAAGATCTACTGCTGAGTGAAGCAAGCCAGGCTATGAAGGAAGAAGTATGTCCCCACTTAATATATACTGAGTGTCTGCACTCTGTGACTAAAACTGATTGACTAAAAGATATACAAACACAAGAGATGGATGTGAATGCCAGATGTAGTGTGTGTAGAGGTGTGGAGCCTGGGGAAGGGCATTTGAAGGAGGGATACGGAGACAACATTGACAGGATGGGGAGGTAGTGATGTTATCTGTTGAAGATATTTTGATCAACTAGATTGGGGAGAAATATTCACATATTGAAATGTTCATTTTGTAAGTTAAATAATGTGATTGAATGTAAAAAAATAAATTAAAAAAATAGTGTTCAAAGCATATAAACAGCCAATTTTTGGAAGATACCGTAAAAGGCCAAGAACTTTGTAAAAAGATGCTCAATCCTTGTAATTATTAAAAGGAATACAAATTAAATCACAATGAGATACTTTCATTTTCAGATTACAAAATAGGCAAAGATTTTTATTTTTTTTAAATTTGCTAGAGAGTGTACACGCTTGCTGGAGAAAGAGAAAACATAAGAAAGCACTGCCCGTGGGAGATGGTCACACTGCAATCGCCCCTTCTCCATTTCTCCAGTAGGGATTTGGGGCATGCATGAACACATGCCTGTGTGTTTTTTCAAGCAACTAGGTCTGGAACTCTAGCTGCACAGTCAGCCATGTGGGACCCAGCTGCTCCACACACTATGCCCCCAGCTAACCCAACCAAAGATTATTTTTAAAATAGTTATGTTTTGCAAAGGTAAGAAATGTTAAGTTTTCTCTCATGTTGTTGGTACTAGTGTAAATGGATATAACATTGTGGGGGTTGGCACTTTAAGTTTCCTAAAAAACAAGACCTCTTCTGACCCAGTTGCTCAGATACTCACGAGCAGGTTATGTAGACTAATAGAAATACCCTATACAATGGTGAAAATTATAAACAACCCAAAGGTCCTTTAAGAGAAGAGAACAGGAGCAGTGTGAAGAAGAGGCGAGAGCGACTCCGGGACTGACCAAAGCCTGCGCTCCCTGCATCCCCAGAGTCCGGCGCCTAAGTCGTCCCCTCCCCACCCCCCCTCACCCCCGATGTCGCCACCATGCACAACAGAAAGGCTGACAGGGAGGCTAAAGGAGGTGAAGGAGGAACCACAGAGAAGATCTGCAAGGTTGTCTGCGAAACCTGCTCCTCCAAAGCCAGAGCCCAAGCCTAAAAAGGCCCCTGCAAAGAAGGGAGAGAAGGTACCCAAAGGAAAAAAGGGAAAAGCTGATGCTGGCAAGGATGGGAATAATCCCATAGAAAATGGAGATGCCAACACTGACCAGCACAGAAAGCTGAAGGTGCTGGAGATGCCAAGTGAAGTGTGTGCGTTTGTGATAACTGTACTTCTGGTGACTGTACAGTTTGAAATACTATTTTTTATCAAGTTTTACAAAAAACACAGAATTTTGTTTTACCCTTTTTTTTAAGCTATGTTGCTAGCACACAGAACTCTTCACTGTTGTTTTTTGGGGAAGGGGCATTTGTCACTCATAGAATGTCTCTGAAGCTGGTTTGATTAGGACATCTTTCCCTTCTAGTGTTGAGAGACTTCCTCTTGGCTCCTGAAAGGAGAGATTCCCTGACACACAGCCACCTCGGCACAGATGTCTTGTGGTGTGGAAAACTTAACATTTGTTTTTATGTTCTCTTGCTCTCTGCCTCCAACATAGACTTAACTCCCTTAAACCGAAGACCTGTGGGTACTGGACCACAGAAAATTGGTTATACCAGTGTATCGGCAATCTGGACTTTCCAATGACATTTAGATGGCTTCCTTCAAAAGAGCAGCAGTTCCTCTTCTATATTGTCAGATCTTCAGGTTGATAATTCTGCCATTTTCATTTCCTGAAAGTCAGGGTCGGCTCGTGAAAAGTTGTTAAACAACATGCTAAATGTGAAATGTCAACCCTCACTCTAAACTTTCCCTGTTTAGAACATCAAATGAAGACTTTATTGGGTTTTATAGTGGCTTTCTGATTTTGGTAGTCCATTGAAGAGGGGAGTTTGAAAGTTGTTGCATATTGTTAATGATTGTCTGCCCATGTCCTGCCTGAAATACCGTGATTGTTTATGAAAAGTATCTTTAATAAAGCTGGATACAGTTTGAAAAAAAAAAAAAAGAAGAAAACAAATTAAAATGATGTTATACTATAGAATACTATATAGCTTTTTTTTTTTGAATGAGGTAGTATATTTATGTATTTTATATGGAAAGTTGATCAGGATATGTTAGGTCAAAAATACAACCTGACATGTAACATACATGTTATATAAGCAGAAGAATCAAGACATATACCAAAATGCTAACAGGTGTTATCTCTGAGAGCTAAGATTACAGGTTCATTTCATTATCTGGCTAGATGTTTCTAAAGTTCTCATAAAGTGAGTAGTTAGTTCCTGATTCACTCTGTGGCCTTCTGCTTACTGAGTCTGACCACTCTTGGCTGTGGTCTTGGTTTTGAAGGACAGATGGATCTGCCATAAAGTTCCAGTTTTTTCATTTAACTGTCCTGTTGCACACAGGCAGGCAATTTTGAAACATAAGAATCCCTCTCTTTAACATCATGGGAAAAACACCTGTTGCTGTTGCCTCAGAGTTTACTTTTTACTGGGTATAGGCACAATGGAAATGCAATTCTAGGTGTTGGTTCTGGGATAAATTGGGATTTTTAAGTCTGACACCTGAAAATCAGGTTGATCTTATATTAGTAATTCTTATGAAAATGGGATTATATTCCTGACCTATTTTAATGCTTGTCAACCTGAAAGCTTCTCGGCTAGGGGAAAGCCAGGGCTTCCCAATTTTATAAAAACATACAGAAGCCTATGCAAGGAATGCAAATGCTGGGCAATTTCTTCCACTAACAGCTCTTTGATCTTGAAAACGACATTTAAACTCTCAAATCTTTAGTTACTCCTGTAAAGTAGTGATAACAAAAATATCTACTTTATAGAGTTGTGGAGATAATTAAATGACATTTAACAGGTATACAGTGCCAGGCACATGGAGAGATTTGATCGAGGCTGGCTGCACTTGGGGATCTATGTAAATTATTCTGAAAAAGGAAGTAGGGAGCTCAAGCATACTAATCTTAATCTTCCAAATTTATCAGCCAGGTCCCTTTTAATGGGAGTGAATAGACTTCTCAGCTCTGCACAGAAATTGCACATGGGCTCAATTACAACCTGCCCTATCTTTATCACTTCTTACCAGTCATTCTAGGGACTGGTGTCAGCCCACCTAGCTCTTCCACTACCCTGCATGGAAGACTGGCCACCAGGCCTGCATCATCCACCACCATCTCACCAAACGGCCATCTCTTGTTATCACATTCTTTCTTCTTTCATAGAATGAGGAATTATAGTGGAACTCAGAGAAATATTTTAATGTTTTTTTTAACATTTAAATGAGTTTATAAAAACATTATTCTGAGAAGAATTTATAAAGACTTCACTGAGTTTATATCACAGTTTATATCAGCAAGAAAAAGACTGTGGCTGCATAGTTTAACTTTGATATGATCTAAACATACATAACTATTGGTAGACTTCCGAAATGTTCTAGATGTTTCATATTTCTCTTTTCAGCAAATAAACATTATCAAAGCCTCTCAGCAAGCTGAAAATAAAAGGGAACTTCCTTAATCTGATAAAAATACCTGCAAACAAATCATACTTTATGGTGAAAATAGCAAATGTTTTCTACCTATGTTTGAGAACTGAATAGAGATGTCTATTACGATAAATTCTAGTCAATATTGTACTAGAGATCTTCTGTGGTGAAATATTTGCCTTTCCTGCATCATCTACAGGACATAAAAAGTACTAAACATGAAAAAAAAAAAAACAACCCAGTAAACTATGTTGAAAATAATGACCTAGACAAAGACAAACTCATTGATATTAGTACAAAAGTATGACTATGATTAGAATTTAACCAAAATAACCATGGTGCTCTCCAAAAGAAGTCTACCCACCTTGGTCTTATGAAGTGAGCAATAAAGCTTTAATTTCATTCACAATATATTTTGTAAACTATTGTAAAATTGTCAACACTTGCAACCATCTCCCCAAAAAAGATTAAAAGTCAATGGAGGGACCAGCAGCTAGCGTAATGGCTATGTTGCTGGACACTCATGTAGTCGACCGCAGTTCGCGTCCTGGACCCGGTGGCTTAAAACTCATGCCGGGCGCATGTGTGTGCGTGCCCAAGATCCTGAGAGGAGAATGGAGGAGAAGGGATTGCGGCATGGCCATCCCCTGGGGGGTGATTTCTCGCTTTCTGTCTCTCTGTCTCTCTCTGCCTATCTGGCGAGCGCACGTGCCCTATAGCAAAAACCTCTCCATAAAAGAACCAAAAAACTCACGCCAGGCGTGTGCGTGCGTGCCCAAGATCCCAAGAGGGCAACAGAGGAGAAGGGATTGCGGCATGGCCATCCCCTGGGGGGTGATTTCTCGCTTTCTGTCTCTCTGTCTCTCTCTGTGTGTCTGGCGAGCGCACGTGCCCTATAGCAAAAACCTCTAAAAAAAAAAAAGAAGTTGATAGATAGCCAATATGATAGATGTGTTGTCTTGTCAAAGAACACCCATGGTCTGATTTTTAAAATTCAAGCCAACCAACTACTGCTTTCACATCAATGTCTTTTAAATAGCATTCAGCTTATCTTGCTAATATTTAAAATGTATTTTTTGTTGGGCCTGCAGATGGCATGGTGGTTAAGGCACTTAGGTCCCACATGGCCAACTGCCCACCCAGTGGTTTAAAAATCATGGCAGACATGTGTGCGTGCATGCCCAAATCCTAAGAGGAGACTGGAGTAGAAGCATTGCAGCATGACCATTCCCTGCACTCTCCCCACCCCGGTGATTTCTCACTCACACATTTTTGCATAGAAAAAAAAAATTTAAAAATGTAATGACTTTTCTGACAACTCAGTAAAAGAAAAAGAAAAATAACAAAATAAAAAATATTTTTGCTGTATAAATAATGCCTGAATAATTATGTCATAATTAAAAAAAATAGTTTGATTACTGTATTACTCTATAATTAGTTTCCTTTGTAATGTAACTAATTTTATGCATTTAAAAACATTATTCTGAGAAGAGTTTATATAGACTTCACTGAGTTTCCAAGGTCCATTACACAGAAAAGCTCAAGAACCTCCAAACTGAAAAGGTTGTGTTGGTACAGAAAACAGTAAGGCCTAGGAACTCATAGATTTTCTGAAAAGGAAGTCAGAATAGACGCAAGTTTTTGACAACGACAGTATGCCCCAAGTGTTAGAATGGCCATCGGCATAGTCATGAGACCACTTCAGAAAGCTGCCTACATTCTCATTTGTGACCCTGATGGGATGTAGACCCAGACATAGAATCAGTCGTTGCTCTAACAATCCTTGGTTTCTTTTCATAGAAAATAGTATTATCAGGGACCAGCAGGTGGCATGGTGGTTAAGGTGCTGGAATTCCCACATGGCCAACCATGGTTCGAGTCCTGGACCTGGTGGCTTGCTTTCTCACTCTCCCTCTCTCTCTTTTTCTCTCTGTCTTTCTCTGGCAAAACTCATGTGAAAATAATAATAACAATAATAATAAATAAAATAATTATAAAAAAAGAAAATAGTATTATCATAGTACTGAATGTTAAAGTGTATCTTGGAGTAACATTGTTCTTGAGGTGTTTCAGTAGAAAAACTAAACAGATTTTTTTGATAAGAAAATGGTTTCATATTGGTATTTTCTTTTCTTTCTTTTCTTTTTTTTTTTAGTTATACAACAAAAATTTAATGAGAATTGGTCAGTGGGTATGTATA
Source organism: Tupaia belangeri chinensis (assembly GCF_000334495.1). NCBI lineage: Eukaryota > Metazoa > Chordata > Mammalia > Scandentia > Tupaiidae > Tupaia > Tupaia belangeri. The sequence goes on from NW_006159559.1 coordinate 8,428,889, forward strand.
ATCCATTGGACTAAAGAGTAAAACAAGACTGTAGTCACAATTGAAAAACAAAGTAGATGCTAAAGTACACATTACATATTATCATCATCTGAAACATCTTCCTTCAGAGATTCCTTAACATATTTCTTTGCTTCTTCTCATGTGTCTTTGGAAGCAATTCCATGCTTTCCTTTAATTACTTCATCAACTCAACTGAGTTCTAGTTCAAAAGCTTTATCCTGGGACCAGCAGTTGGCATAATGGCTATGTCGCTGGACTCCCATGTAGTCAACCAAGGTTCGAGTCCCAGACCTGGTGGCTTAACCTCATGCTGGGTATATGTGCGTGCGTGCCCAAGATCCTGAGAGGAGAGTGGAGGAGAAGGGATTGCGGTGTGGCCATCCCCCCCGGAGGTTGATTTCTTGCTTTCTATTTCGCTGTCTTTTTCTGTCTTTCTGGAGAGCACATATACTCTATAACAAAAAACTCTCCAAAGGGAAAAAAAAAATTAAAACCTCTTTTTGCTTTGGTACTGCATATGTTGCTCATCAGTGATGTGAGTGAAATCTATGCTGGACCAGATAATGGCTTTTGAATACTAGAAGAACATTTCCTCAATTTGTTTTGTGCCTTTCTCAATGTAGCAGCTATTGACACTACACACTTTTATGTTTTTTCTGTGTTATTGACACTGTATCCATTACTTTCTTAAGTCTAATCCACTGATGAAACAATGAATCCAGCCCTTGTTTGTATGTAGAGCTACTTGTCTTGGAGATACTTATTAAAAGTCTTTCCTTCTCACTGACTTGGGAAATCTTTTAAGCCCCTGATAGCTTTGCAGTTGTTTAGTGTATGCAGCCTCACCTTGTCCATAGCATTATCAGCCCTCAGAGCGCTGAAATCATCCTTGTTTCTCCTTTTGTATTATTGGTCACTTTTTCTTTTTTTTTTTTTAGGTTTTTTTCCATAAGATACCTGCACTTGCTAGAGAGAGACAGAGGAGAGAGGTTGTGGCGAGCACTGCATACGGAAGCCATCTCGAGCTACCCGCCATCTTGAAACCATTAGGCTTCACTTCCTCACTGAGCAAATCGTTTCTCAGAAATCATGTGACCAACCGTTCTCCCCGGAAGTGGTTGGGTTTCTAGGCAATGGGAGGGATCCACCCACATCAATGACTGGTTCATGCTGTTCTATCTCATTTGCATTTTGGGCAACCAATTGGTTCCCACCAGCTGTATATAACTCGCCATTTCTCTTCAATAAACGGAAGTAGACGGAAGACGACAACTTGATCAGCACCTGGTAGTGTGTGTGCGTGTGTTTGTCCCATCTCTCACTCCCTCCCCCAAGGAACCTGTTCCACTGTCTCGTGGGCCGGGACAAGAGGTAAAGTGAAAAATCACCCTCCAAAGAGGATGACCACACTGCAATCCCTTCTCTATGCTCCACTCGGGATATCGGGCACGCATTCACACATGCCCAGTATGATTTTTCAAGTCACTGGGTCCAGAGCTCAAACCTCGGGCAGCCAAGTAGGAGTCTAGCACCTTAACCGCCATGCTCACTGTCTCTAAAGTGGATTTTAGGTTAATACTAATTAAATTTCACTACTGAAACAGCTTCTTTGTTTCCATTACTTGGGGGGAGACAAAACACACGTATGAAACACCAAGGTAGAAAAGTAAAATCACATTAAAATGAGATTGTAGGAATAGACAGAAGGTAGAGAAGAGATAGCTCTTCTATCTTAAGGAGTCAAATTTCATAATTTCATGTTGACTTGAACTAAACTAAAATGGAAAAGAAGCTTGCACCTTGGTCGAAGGGTAGGCTGGGAGTGGTGATCTGGAGGGATTAAAAGAGGCTGCATTGGATATGCGAGAACAATGGAAGGTAGAGTTGGCTAGATAACTACTCTACAAAAGGCCATGAAAAAGGTCAGACTGGGAAGCTTGAACTTGCTCCAATAAAGAATCAAAGGCCATTTTAGATCTATACACAAACAATGGCATAGAAATGATGTTGAAGCAGAAGTCTGATAACATCCTCAAGTCAGAAATTTCAGAAGAGATTTCAGAGGCCTCAGTGTGCAAACAAATGATGAGTTGCCCAATGGTCAGTGATAAGTGATGCTGATATCACATGTACTGTGACACCCGATGGTGCGATGAGAGGGCACCTCGTGCCTCGTTCTTCCAAAAATTCCATACCTTCAGTCTGATCCTGAGGGAACCCCAGACAACCCAAACTGAGGTACAGCACATACAAACCTGTACTCTTCAAAAGTGTCAAAGTCATGAAAGACAAAAGAAAGACTGAGAAATTGTCACAGCCTAAGAGAACACTAGACACATGAAAACTATATGCAATCTGGTATCCTGGATTGAATTCCGAAGAAAGCATATGAGTGGAATAGCTGGTGAAATCCAAATAAAATCAGCAGTATGGTTAATAGCTCGCTATTTAGTTTTGATGGTTATACAAGCTATTGACATGGAGAAATATAAATAAAGGTATGTGTGAATTATCCGAACTAACTTTGCAAGTTTTCTGGAAATCTCAAATTATTAGTATTATTTTATGTGCCAGTGGGTACACGTGCTCACCAGAGAGGGACAAAGAGGGAAAGTGAGATAGCACCCACCGTGGAGAATGGTCATGCTGCCATTCCTTCTCCTTCATTTCTCTACCCTGTCAGGATCATGGGCACACACAGGTGCCTGGTGTGCTTTCAAGCTGCCAGGGCTGGGATTCAAACCTCTTGGACAATTGTGTGGAATCCAGGCCACAAGGTCAGTCCTAAATTTTTTTTTTTTAGGTTAAAACCAAACAAAACAAAACTTAGGCCCAAGCCTGTAGTCTAGTAGTTGAAGCCCAGATCTCACACAGCCAACCGCAGTTCAAGTCCCAGTCCCAGTGGCTTGAAAATGCACCAGGCGCATGTGCATGGTCACCCATGGTCCTGACAGGATGAAGAAACAGAGGAGAAAGGATCACCGTGTGACTACGCCCCTTGGAGAGGTGCTTTCTCCCTCTCCCTCTGTCTCTGGCAAGCACATGTGCCTTCTGGCTATTAACGACAACAAATCTTAAAAGGTCTCCCTGCCTCCAGTAGGTGCTGAAAAGGGACAGGGCAGAACCTTACTGAGCAGGACTTCAGAGGATGTTTCAGAAGCAAGGATCCTGTGTGGCCCCAGGCCCTGTTGCTCCCACTCTGTCTGGCTTTTCCTGGGTAAATGATGTACATTCTCTGAGTCTTAAATCCCATGTCTTAAAAATAGCACTGGAAGGGCCAGCAGGTGGTATAGTGGTAAAGGTGCTGGACTCCCACATGGTCGACTGTGGTTCGAGTCCCAGACCCAGCTGCTTGAAACTCATGCTGGGCACGTGTATGTACATGCCCAAAATCCCAAGAGGAGAATGGAAAAGAAGGGTTTGCGGCGTGGCCATCTCCCCTGGAGGGTGGGTGAGTTCTCACTATGTCTCTCTCGGCCTCTCCAGTGAACACATGCACCCTATTACAAAAATCTCTCTTAAAAAAAAAAAAAAGTGCTAGAAAGGGACATCAAATGGTACTGGGAAAACTGGACAATCCACACACAGAAGAAACGTGGATATGTGGGCTAAACGTCGAAATGTAAGAACCCAGACAATAAAACTCTGAAAAGAAAACATAGTGGAAAAGCTTCGTGACATCATATTGGGCTGTGATTTCTTAGATATGACACCAAAAGCACACACAACAAAAGAAAACCATAGAGAAGTCAGATTTCATTAAAATGAACAGTGTTTAGACCAGCCAGCGTTATGATGGTTAAGGCAGCTGGAATGACCAACTGTGCTGTTTGAGTCCTAGACACAGTGGCTTAAGGAAAAACCAGGGCACATATATGTGTGTGTGCCCAAAATCCAAAAAAAGAGGGAGAGATGGAGGAGCCTCTCTCTCTCTCTCTCTCTCTCTCTCATGAGTGCATGTGCATGCCCTCTCTAGCAAATTTTTTAAAAATTAAACATAGAACTAGTGATCATACAATCTAGTAATCTCATTTCTGAGTATTAAAAAAAAGAATTAAAATGGAGAATTTGAATAGATATTTGTATACCCATGTTATTTTTTAAAATTTTTTAAACTTATTTTTAAGAGAGATTTTTGCTATAGGGTGTGTACTCTCACTGGAAAAACAGAGAGAGATAGACAGAAAGCGAGAAATCACCCACCCCCAGAGGGTGATTGTCATGCCACAATCCCTCTCCTCCAGTATCCTTTTGGAATTTTAGGCACACACACACACACACACATGCCTGGCATGAATTTCAAGCTGCTGGGTCCAGGACTTGAACTGTGATCAGCCATGTAGGAGTCCAATGATATAACCACTACGCCATCTGCTGGTCACAAATTAAAAAAAATTTTTTTTTAAGGTTTTGCCACAGGGCACGTGTGCTCACCAGAGAGAGACAATGAGAGAGAAAGAGGGGAATCACCTCTCAGGAGAGATGGCAGCACCACAATCCCTTCTTCTCCATTCTCCTCCTAGGATTTTGGGCTGATAAGCACATGCACCTGGAGTGATTTTCAAGCCGTTGGCTCCAGGACTCGAACCACAGTCAGGTACGTGGGATTCCAGCACCATAACCACTCTACCACCTGCTGGCCCCTGTACACCCATGTTCTTAACAACATTAACTGCAATAGCCAAAAGGCAGCCCAAGTGTCCATCTATGGCTGAACAGATAAACAAAGTGTGGTATACACATACAATGGAATATTATTTAGCTTTTAAAAGGGAGGAAATTCTGACACATGTTATCACATGGATGAACCTTAAAGACATGCTGGGAATGGCTATGTCGCTGAGCTCCCGTGTAGCCAACCGCAGTTGGAGTCCCAGACCTGGTGGCTTAAATTCACGCCGGGTACATGTGTGCGTGCCAAAGATCCCGAGAGGAGAATGGAGGAGAAAGGACTGTGGCGTGGCCATCCCCCCTGGGGGGTGATTTCTCGCTTTCTGTCTTTCTGTCTCTCTCTGTCTTTCTGGCAAGCACACGCACCCTATAGCAAAAACCTCTCCCAAAAAAAAGGACATCATGCTGGGAACCAGCAGTTAGCGTAATGGCTATGTCGCTGGACTCCCACGTAGTCGACCGCGGTTTGTGTCCCGGACCCGGTGGCTTAAAACTCACGCCGGGCGCGTGTGCGTGCGTGCCCAAGATCCCGAGAGGAGAATGGAGGAGAAGGGATTGCGGCGTGACCATCCCC
>NW_006159559.1:8434235-8436152 GCF_000334495.1 Tupaia belangeri chinensis
AGAAAAAAAAGCTACAAGCCAGTCATGAAAGTACAAATAATGTTTATTCCGCTTTACAAGGGGTCTTCAAAAAACCACACATGCATTTCTATTTCTATTTGGGTTCTTGCACCAAAAAGAAGCTCAGACTTTAATTCCACTTTTTTCACATTTTGCAGTCCTCTTGTAGAAGGTATCTAAAATAGTCAAACTTCAGAGACATATAGAATGTTGGTTGCCAAGGGCTGGTTGCAATGGAGAGTTCCTGTTTTATAGCCATGGAGTTTCGCTTCGGGAAGATGAAAACGTTCTGGAGATGGGCCTGCTCCATGGAGCTGCACGTGAGGCACTGCTCAGAAAAGGCCCATTGTACGTAGTGACCCAAGTTCAAATCTCCAACTTGGTGGGCCTGAAACATACAGGGCACATGGGCAAGTGCCCGATAGCCACTGTTCTGGAGGCTGGAGGAGGAAGGTCCAGAGGGATCAGACCTTGTGGAAGGTGCTCCTCTCTCTCCCCCCCTCCTCTCTTTCTGTCACTCTCATGTGTGCATGCACACACTCTACTGTTAAGGGAGAATAGAAAAGCTCTGGAGACGGGTAGTGGTTGCCTGACAAAGTCCATGTGCTTAACTGCACACTGAACGGTACACTCAAAAATAGCTAAAACGGTAAGTTTTACGTTCTGTATATTTTACAATTTAAAAAATAGTACTGACTTGATGCATTTCAGACAAGTGTGAAGAGTACATTTGTCATTCTACACGGAATGTGGAGGGGTGCCAATCTGATTCTCTTTCCTTCCCTTTACCCAAAGCCTGTAGACAATTGATTACATTCCAGTCGAACTCAGCCATTTAAATAGAGGGTTATCCTGCAGCAATTGCAATCCAATGATAATGACGATTCACTTATTGAATACTACATTGTTTCTATTACAGAAGTCTGTCCTTATCTAAGGGTCCACTTTCTGCAATTTCAGTTTTCCCTGGCTCACAGCAGTAAGATACTTTAAGAGGAAGACCACATTCACATAATATTTATTAAAGGATATTGTTGTAATTGTTCTGTTAGTGCCGTTAACTATTATGTTTTTATCATGGGTATGTATGTATACAAAAACGGGTTATATAGGGCGAGGTACTATCCCAGGTTTCAGGCCTCCCCTATTCATCAGGGTCTTGGGACTTAACCTCCAAGGATAAGGGGAGACTTTCCTATTGCTCTGCCCTCCTTCCCAAAAGCTTTGCATTAAACACATGCACGCGCACACACCCCATCCTCAAAACTTCCCAATCGCAAATACACGACGGGAAGGAAAGTTCAGGAAAGCCACGGAGGGGAAGCACCACGATCTCAGGGCCATAGGGTTTTCCCACAGGGGTCCGTGTTAGATTCCGGAGCTGTCCGTGCACCGCCGCTGTTTCATCACTAAGGTTTTAATCTTGAATAAACGAGGAGCTGGATTCGAAGGATTCCGTAGCTCCCGTTACTCTGTGTCTAAGCCACGAAGACTTCGTGCGTCCTCCCATTTGTGGGAAGCGTCCCATCTCACCAAGCGCCTTTGGCTCCTGCCGCGCAACGTTGCAAACCGCTCCTGATCTGCCTGGCTCCTTGCTCCTCTGTCTCCCTCGTCTTGCTCTGCTCTTCCCGCCCTCTCTCTTTTCCCTGTTTCGTTCTTTGAGATGATGAGCTCTCGCAAACACGAGCCCAACACGAACCAAACATTCCTCTTGTAAGAAAAACCCGTCCCCCCAAAGTGGAGTGAATCAGCTAGGACCCAAAGTGGGAGGACCCCTTCAACTCCTTCCCCTCCCTTAACAGCAGCCCTCCAACGATGGGACTGCCGGCGCCCAGGCTCCTCGGCAGGGCCCAGACCGAGGCCGGTGCCTGCTCCCCGACAGGAACAGCCTGCCCACTGTTCCTGCACCGAGCGTGT
>NW_006159559.1:8436170-8458524 GCF_000334495.1 Tupaia belangeri chinensis
CCCCCCGCCACATTCGGATCGTGTGACAGCGCGGGCGTGCGCCTAAGCCGCCGGGCGGGCCTGGGCGCTGAAGGACAGCCCACCACGGCCCCGGCTCCGACTCCGCCCCTCCGGTCAGGGCGCCCAGCCTCGGCCGGGGCCAACGAGCCCGCACTCGCCGGCGCTCGCCTCGCTCCCCGCACTGGCGCCCGCTCCGCGTGCCGCAGTCATGTGTCCCCGAGCCGGGCGAGCCTCGGCGCTGCTTCTCACGCTGGGCGCGCTGCTCTGGTCCGCGGCTGGCGCCTGGGAACTGACGATCCTGCACACCAACGACGTGCACAGCCGGCTGGAGCAGACCAGCGAGGACTCCAGCAAGTGCGTCAATGCCAGCCGCTGCGTCGGCGGCGTGGCGCGGCTCTTCACCAAGGTGCAGCAGATCCGGCGCGCAGAGCCCAACGTGCTGCTGCTCGACGCCGGCGACCAGTACCAGGGCACTATCTGGTTCACCGTGTACAAGGGCATCGAGGTGGCGCACTTCATGAACGCCCTGCGCTACGATGCCATGGTAAGTGGGGAGCTCCCGCGGGGGCTTGGGTCGGGGTCCGGGTCAGAGAGGGAAGCGCGGATAGCTGGGCTTTGTAAGTCTAAGACCAGGGCGCAGAGGTGCGCAGGTAAAGCGAGGCTGGCCAGTGTGCCAGGTGGATGTAGCCATAGTAATCCCTTGGACGATTTGTCTTAAAAGGATGCTACTGGACGCCCCACTAGAGAATGGGCGACCTTAGAGGAGCGGGAATCAGCCCTGCTGATCAGCCTGGGGGCAACAGAGCATTAATTTATGAGTGCTAGGGATTGACAGGCCCCTCAGCATCTCTCCAAGAAAGCTTTATCCGTTTTATTGAAAAGGAAACTGAAGCTCAAGAAGCTGAATAAACTATCCAGGCCACCCATCCTAAGAAAGGGAGATAGCAGATAAGAATGAACACCAGATCCCTCTACTCAAATGAGCATAATTCTCGGCTCAACTACCTTGTGTGTGACCTTGAGTAAGTCATTTACTCTCTGTAAATTCCACCCCATCTAAAAATGGTAATACTAGTTGTGTCTACCTCAAAGCATTCTCTGCACATAGTTTGGTCTCTATAAATGCTAGCTCTTATTACCAAACAGTTCAGTATAGTTTTTTATTCAATTTATTATTAATATTATTATTTTTAAATGTGCACTAACCAGAGAGACACACAGAGAGAGAAAGAGAAAGTGAGAAAGCAAGCTGTCAGGTCTGGGACTCAAACCACAGTAAGCCATGTAGGAGTTTAGCGCCTTCACCACCATGCCACCTGCTGGCCCTTCAGTATAGTTTTTTTTGTTTGCTTTGTTTGTTTGTTTAAGATTTTTGCGAAGGTCACATGAGCTTACAGAAGAGACAGAGAGAGACAGTGAAAGGGAAAGTGAGAAATCACCATGTCACAATCCCTTCTCCTCCATTCTCCTCCTAGGATTTGGGGCACATATGCACGTGCGCCTGGTATGAGTTTCAAGCCACCAGGTCCAGGACTAGAAAGTGGGAAAGCAAGCTGCCAGGTCAGCCATGTGGGAGTCCAGCACCTTTAATTACAGCTCCACCTGCTGGTCCCTCAGTATCGATTTTTAAAAAGAAAGAAAGAAACTTCAGAGGTTCAAAATGCTGAAACCCTGCAGTTTATTTTTTAGTATCATTTATTTAATTTTATTTATTCTTATCATTATTATTATTTAATTTGCTATATGGCATAGTTGCTCTCCAAAGAGAGGCAAAGAGAGAGAAAGTGAGAAAACAAGCCTCCAGGTCCAGGACGGGGACCAAGGTGGATCATGTGGGAGTCCAAAGCCTTAACCACTACACCACGTGCTGGCCCCAAAACCTGGGGTTTAAAATAATTCCAGTAGAGGCCAGTAGGTAGCATAGCAGTTATGTCACTGGACTCCCGCATGGCCTGCTGTGGTTCGAGTTCCCAACCCAATGGCTTCAAAATTATGCCACGTGCATGTATGTGTTTTCCCAAGATCCCAGGAGGAGAAGGGATTGCATCATGCCCATCCCACTAAGGGCGGGAGGAGGGGAGAGAGTTCTCACTTTCCCTCTCACTGTGTCTGTCTCTCTCCAGCAAGCACATGCACCCTAAGGCAAAAAAACTCTACTACAAAGAGGAGAGAGAGATGAAAGAAAAAGAAAGAAGAAAAGAGAGAAAGAGAAGAAGAGAGAGAGAGAGAAAGAAAAAGAAAGAAAGAAAGAAAGAAAGAAAGAAAGAAAGAAAAAGAGAGAAAGAAAGAAAGAAAGAAAGAAAGAAAGAAAAAGAGAGAAAGAAAGAAAGAAAGAAAGAAAGAAAGAAAAAGAGAGAAAGAAAGAAAGAAAGAAAGAAAGAAAGAAAAAGAGAGAAAGAAAGAAAGAAAGAAAGAAAGAAAGAAGGAAGGAAGGAAGGAAGGAAGGAAGGAAGATGCAGTAAAATTAGGTTGGCAACTAAGACTTAGGAACAATGTCCAATTTAAGTGACAGAGGCTCATAAAACATAGGAGTTGAGTTCAGCTCCCAAATGTTGTTAAATGCCTTGCTGAACTAAATTATTGAAAGGGGCCAGAGATGGGTTAAACCGTAATAAATAACCCAGATGCATATGTGGTAGCATTTTTTAAAAAAATCAAACCATCACCCCAAGCCTAGCATAAAGGGGTTCAGCAAAATTGTAGAGAAACTGGGGACAAGAAACTTTGGGGCTGGAAAGTGGTCCAGCCATAAATTGCCATGCTCTTCAAGGCCGACCCACATGGAAAGGCTCCCGTCTGCTTCCAGAGACCTCCCTGAATATGCCCGGCCTGCTCATGCCCATGATCCAGGGCTGGGTAGAGCTGGAGCTGGATTGTGACATGAGGACCTTGTTGGCAGTTGTTTCTTTGTCTCGCTAATGGAAAAAATAAATTAAAATATACTTAAAATTGAAAATTTAGGAACTTTGGAAAAGGAAGAACAGAGCAGGGGTCCAGAGTAAACTGTTTAGTCCCTGTGTGTGGAAAAGAAAGAGAGGCATGGTCCAGGCTGGGATACAGAAGGCCAAGAGTACACTTTGTTGAGATGAGTTCAAGGATCAGAAAAGAACAATGTTGTAGCATTTCCTCCTCTTGAAACTTATAAAAAGAACAGGAAAAGATAATAAAAGGCTACAGTTTGGGTTTGTTGTGCCCCCTCCCAACAAGAAATCTGATTTGAGAGAGCTGAGAGAAAGAACTCCATTCATGCTGATTGTTGGTTTTGAGATGATCAGGGATGATCAGCAGCAGCAATTTAAACACACCCCTGAGCCCTCAGAGTTCATGGGCGTTGGGGCACAGCTCACCAGCATTGAATTCCAAGTAACACTGTGGGTCTCAAGAATTCTGTGGTCTCTTAGCATTGATATCTCCACAACTCAGCCTGCCTGATGCTTTGCACACAGTAATGGCAAAATAAATATTTACAAAATCAAGTTGTTACTGGCCTACATCTGCACATCCTCCTAGAAGAGCAGGATACACTTGGTGTGAGTTTGTTTTGATTTCACATATAAACCACAAGTTGGTTAACTTTTCTTTTTGTGACACCCTTTTCTGCACAGTTGTATACCCTATGTTTGATGGAAAAATATGAACAATTCTTAGTTTTCCCTGCTAATAATATTGCTCTCTTTAAGTCAGATTGAACTCAGTGTTATTCCTCAGATCAATGTTTATGACAGGACATCTGGGTGAGGCTGGGGCAACTGACAGCAAGTTACAGCCCATCTCCTCCATGAACATGTAGAATCCTTTTTGTTGACATAATTACTTTCTTTCACATTTTGCTCAAAGTAATTGAACTGGAGCCTGAGGAAAAATAGGCTACTTCCCTGATGTTGGCAGTGGATAAAGAGGGAAGGAGATCAGATGGAAGGTTGGTGGCCATGTTCCTGATCACATCTCATCAGGACCCGTTGTCCAGTTGGGAGTTTCACAAACATGATTTGACCTGCATAAAATGCTAGCTCTTGTAGTGCTACAGCATGTGATAAAGCTCTGTGCATTCCTGTCTTACAGTGATTTTTCTTTTTTTTTTTAGACTTCAAAATGATATTTATTAATTTTCCTTTTTACATTTAATGAATATTCATCTTTACAGGATATGCAGTGACCTTTCCCAGCACAAATACACTGCATACTGGTCCAGTCAAAGATACTACCATATACATTATCATCAACAGATGATTTTCCATTTTTGTATTCATTAAATGTTTTGCCTTTTTTCCCCTTTGATTCCCTCCCTCCTGCACCCCCTCCTTCTTTTTTTTAGTTTTTTGACATAGTGTGCATACACTCGAAAGAGAGAGAGAAAGAGACAATGAGTGGAAAAGTGAGAAGTTCCCTCCCGGGGGGATGGCCACACCACAATCCCTTCTTCTCCATTCTCCTCCTAGGATTTGGGGCATGCACACACACACCCCCAGTGTGATTTTCGAGCCACCGGGTCTGGGACTCAAACTGTGGTCAGTCATGTAGGAGAACAGCAATTTAATTAGCATACCACCTGATGGCTCTACAGTGATTTTTCATTGTCATTTTGCTTCTATCATACCAACCCTCAGGGAATTCATTGTTGTTCTGCAGTAAAGGTTCCCTCACCACAACCACCTGCCATGTCTTGATTCTCAGGATGCTGGAGGTTCAGATCAGGGTGAAAAACAGCTATGAGGCACATCTCCAGTTACTGGAAACTGGGCCTAGTTTAGAGGAGCGATATCTAAGGATTCGAGGGTGTGAGGGACAAAGAGAAGACCCTAGACTCTAGCATGAGCCCTGGAGTTCCCTAGAGTAGGAGCCTTGCTCAGAGGAATGTAGATTATCTAGACCTGCCATATCCCAATGAGAACAGCTGGAGCAGTCCCAACAGTTGTGGAGCTCCAGGGTGAGCCTGGAAAGCCCTGGGACCCAGCTATAAGCAAAAAAAAACTGAGGAAAGGACTATAAAAGCATCTAACTGGTATAGCTGTCAGAGTGGAATGACTGGCATCCCCTGAGGCAAGAGGAAGCTGAGTAGATGCACCAATGATACACACTTCGCCTGGGTATTTTCTCTTAGCCTTGAGTTCCTTAACTGTAAAACAGGAGGGACAACATGTAGGATTTAGTCAGCAACAAATGTGAAACTCTCTAGCCCCTGCTGGCTCATGCTAAGTTCTGTGTATGGGGCGGGAAGTAGGTTTGCATTTTGCATCTGTCAGTTTACGTAGTTCTGACAGCCCAGCCCTGTCTATACTTCACCTCCCTCCCTCCTTATTTCCCAAGTCTTATCATCTAAGCTGTTCTTAGTATCTACATATTGAGTAGATTTATGACATCTTCCCACAACACAAACCAAAGAGATTCATCTCCCGAGGTGGGATTCTCACCAGCCACCAAGACAGGCTGGAAGGAAGAGAGCTCTGAGCAGGTGTCTCAGGTTTCCCTGAAGGGTGACCTCCTCTTTACTCAGCCCTTGCTTCTGAGCTCCAGGCAGGCAAGCCCACTTTCTTTCCAAAAGACTGCAGTCTTGGCTTCGCAAATTGTTCCCAAACACCTGAGCCAGCAGCCAGGATGGAGACCTCTAATGAACCCATGGGATAGTTTAGTAAAACAGAATGGCCCATCTCCCACCTCCCTAAGAGGCTAAGAGGCCATTCTGATGGTTGATGTGTATGGTTTTGTTTCTGTGTGTATTTGCAGAACTTTTATATGCTCATATATGCTATGGCAGTCTCCCCATAGCTTACTGGGGGAACCTTCAATCTGAGAGGGCTTGCCTGTTATATTTACTGATTGCAAAGAACATACATGGTGGTCCAACAGGGGAAGGTATGAGCTTAGTTACTTACAGACAGGACAGAATGCTCTACTTGATGGCTGGGCAGAGAATGGTATACCATCAGGGAGGACAGGCTTAGGTTATGTACATTATAGTCAAAGAGTACACAGATCACCTGTAAGGTCTGTGTATGCCCCGTCTCCAAGGTAGGGGGTCTGGTTTCTACAGTGTTGAAGATTTACAATAAAAGGTCAGGCTATTGATTAATAGAACCTCCAGAATTTGTACACTAATTTTTAAAAAAATTATTTGTATTTAATTTTATTATTATTTTATTTATTTTCCTTTTTTTTCATTTCATTTTCTTTTATACATTCAATCACATTATTGTTTGTACACTAATTTATTGCCTCTCATCTTAAGATGTTGGCGTGGGAGAGGGGCACATACCCCCAGAAAAGCCCCAGCGACAAGCTAATTTCACAAAGTATTGGAATGGTTGTGAGATGTTTATGAGGCCTAACTGGACCTGTGGCTATGTCTCAAAGAAAGAAATAAAGTGAAGGGGGAAGGGGAAAGAGAGTTCAGTATATAGGGCCTACCACATCCTCAGGCAGGTCCCACATGAGGATTTCTTTGGGATCCATGCCAAAGAGCAGAATTGCTAATCTCAGCATTTGAGTGCTCAGGACTAAGGACTTTCAAGTTGCTTTCCTGGATGACTGGCTCCCTTCTTCCGTTGTTCTCTCCCATGTCCCCTGCAGTCACCCCCAAGCAGGACATGGAATCCCTTTAAGTGATAGCACTACCCAGGTTTCCAGTAGGTGTGATGTGACATCACATTGTTGTTTTATCTTATGTTTTTCTAATAACTAGTGACTTTGGACATCTTCTGACTTATTTGTTAATTTTGGGGGGTTTCCTCTTCCTTAATTGTTCACATCCTTGCTTTTTACCTTTTTTTCTATATTTTTCTTGACTTCAGGAGTTCTAGGTATTGACCTATAATCATTGAAAATATCTTAAACATTGAAAATATCTTCTGACGGTGTTACATCTGTTAATTTTTGCTCATGGTGTTTGTTCATTGAATAGAAATCCTTCATTTTGTTTAGTCAAATTTTCTTCTTGTGGTTTGTGCTTTTTGAAAGTTTCCATAATTTTGAAATTTGCTAATTTGTACCTTACCATCTCCAACATTTCTCACCAGAAATTCAAAGATTGCTACTGTTTTCTCTTCTTTTAGGAGATCAGTCAATAATCTGTGGCTATGCCCTTCACTTCTCGGGGTCACCAGTTCATCATCTATAAAATAAGAAGGTTGAACCAGCTTATCTTTGAGGTTTCATACATCTCTGAATGACTAGAGTCCTAAGAAATGTTTTGATTCAATGAAATGTTTCAATTTAGTGAAAGGGCAGAAGGATCGGGGAAAGGTGAAGACGCAGAAATCCATAGGATGGACTGGCCTGGGCCAGAGGGAAGTAGCAGGAACCGTAGGAGATGAGGTTGCATAAATTGTAAAGGCCACCTTAGAAGCTGGGGCTTTGTTGTCACAGGGAGCCATGGGGTTCTAAGTAGAAGGCGATTACATTTTGTCATGGTCCTCGGTTCTTATTACAGAGCTCCTCCAACCCTAGGAATTTGAAGTGATAGAAGAAGTATCTTTTTATTCAGAATACGCCCCTTTGATGATATGAGTTATGCTACTTAGGGCGACAGGGCGAGGTCCCTAGATAGCCTCAAAATAAAACTAGTGACCAGAAAGACCAATTGATTAAAGGATAAGAGTTGAAACTTTCAGCCCCTCTACCAACCTCCAGGAAAGTGAGGTCCAGCTGGAGATCAAGGTTATAAAAACTCTTAAACAAAATTTGATGAGTTGCTAAATACATGTGACCAGAAAGAGCATGGAAATGCCACATATTTGTTCCCTAACACCTCTCCCCCACGCCAATACCTTCACCTATCCATCTCTTCCTCCAACCATTCATTTGCATCCTTTGTGGACCAGCAGATGGTGTAATGGTTACGTTGCCAAACTTCCACATAGATGACCCCAGTTTGAGTTTCAGATCTGACCGCTTAAACTCACGTCGGATGCACGTGTGCCTGTGCCCAAAATTCCAAGAGGAGACTGGAGGAGAAGAGATTGAGGCATAGCCCTCCCCCCAGGGGGTGATTTCTTGATTTCTGTCTCTCTGTATGTCTGGCAAGTGCATGTGCCCTATAGCAAAAATCTCTCAAAACAAACAAACAAACAAACAAAACAACCCTTTTGTATCCTTTGTAATATATTTTATGATAAACTGGCTAGTGTAAGAAAGTGTTTCTCTGAGTTGTTTGAGTTCTCTTAGCAAATTAATTGAAGCCAAGAAAGGGATATTGAGAACTTCTAATTTATAGCCAGTTGATTAGAAGCGCAGGCCACAACTTAAGGCTTGCGACTGGCATCTGAGGTGAGGGGGGGCGTCTCGTGGGCCTGAGCCTTTAACTTGCGGGTCCAATACTATCCTTTGAGGTTTCATACATCTCTGAATGACTAGAGTCCTAAGAAATGTTTTGATTCAATGAAATGTTTCAATTTAGTGAAAGGGCAGAAGGATCGGGGAAAGGTGAAGACGCAGAAATCCATAGGATGGACTGGCCTGGGCCAGAGGGAAGTAGCAGGAACCGTAGGAGATGAGGTTGCATAAATTGTAAAGGCCACCTTAGAAGCTGGGGCTTTGTTGTCACAGGGAGCCATGGGGTTCTAAGTAGAAGGCGATTACATTTTGTCATGGTCCTCGGTTCTTATTACAGAGCTCCTCCAACCCTAGGAATTTGAAGTGATAGAAGAAGTATCTTTTTATTCAGAATACGCCCCTTTGATGATATGAGTTATGCTACTTAGGGCGACAGGGCGAGGTCCCTAGATAGCCTCAAAATAAAACTAGTGACCAGAAAGACCAATTGATTAAAGGATAAGAGTTGAAACTTTCAGCCCCTCTACCAACCTCCAGGAAAGTGAGGTCCAGCTGGAGATCAAGGTTATAAAAACTCTTAAACAAAATTTGATGAGTTGCTAAATACATGTGACCAGAAAGAGCATGGAAATGCCACATATTTGTTCCCTAACACCTCTCCCCCACGCCAATACCTTCACCTATCCATCTCTTCCTCCAACCATTCATTTGCATCCTTTGTGGACCAGCAGATGGTGTAATGGTTACGTTGCCAAACTTCCACATAGATGACCCCAGTTTGAGTTTCAGATCTGACCGCTTAAACTCACGTCGGATGCACGTGTGCCTGTGCCCAAAATTCCAAGAGGAGACTGGAGGAGAAGAGATTGAGGCATAGCCCTCCCCCCAGGGGGTGATTTCTTGATTTCTGTCTCTCTGTATGTCTGGCAAGTGCATGTGCCCTATAGCAAAAATCTCTCAAAACAAACAAACAAACAAACAAAACAACCCTTTTGTATCCTTTGTAATATATTTTATGATAAACTGGCTAGTGTAAGAAAGTGTTTCTCTGAGTTGTTTGAGTTCTCTTAGCAAATTAATTGAAGCCAAGAAAGGGATATTGAGAACTTCTAATTTATAGCCAGTTGATTAGAAGCGCAGGCCACAACTTAAGGCTTGCGACTGGCATCTGAGGTGAGGGGGGGCGTCTCGTGGGCCTGAGCCTTTAACTTGCGGGTCCAATACTATCTCGAGACAGTGTGACAACTGAATTACAGGATACTCAGTTGGTGTTCTCTAGATAATTGCTTAGTGTGTTGGGGAAAGCCCACACACTTCTGGCCACAGAAGTAGTCTCTGCTGAATGTAAGAGTAGAGGGGGAAAAATGTTTGCTTTTCCTTGTATACCTTTGTATGTTAATGAAATGACTGGTTGCTGAGGGCTCCAAAATAGTTTCAGGAAGTGGGCTGTTCACCAGAAAGACCAAGCCATGATTAGAGAGTTGGAACATTCTATTTCACCTCTCCTGCCTCCCGGGAGGAATTCAGTCACCAATAGTCAATGATTTAATAAATCATGCTTTCATAGTGAAGCCTCCAGGAAAATCCCTGAATAGCCAGGTTTAGAGAGCTTCCCAAGCTGGTGAACATATTGAGGTGCTGAGAAATTTATACTCCTGGAAAAATCATGGGAACTCTGCCACATCAAGAAACATTGCCCTCTGCAACTCTTCCATTTGGCTGTTCCTCAGTTGGAACCTTTATAACAAACTAGTGAAGTCAAGTGCTTTCTGAATTCTAACTATTTATCAAACCTGAGGATGAGCATAGGAACTTCCAGGTTATAGCTCATCAGTTAGTACAGGTGGCCCAGGACTCTTGATTGGCATCTGATAACCAGAATACATGGGGAATGAACTCAAGCAACTCACCCATTAGAAAAATGAATAATCCAATTAAAAATGGACAAATGAGCTGAATAGACAACTCTCCAAGGAAGACTTACAAATGACCAAAAGGCATATGAAAAAATGTTCAAAGTCTCTTGTCATAAGGGAAGTGCAAATTAAAACCATAATAAGATACCAATTAATGCCAGTTAGAATGAGTAGGATCAAAAAAATAAAGAACAACAAGTGCTGGCAAGGCTGGGCTAAAAAGAATCTTACACTGCTAGTGGGAATGTAAATTAGTACAATTTATGTGGAAAACAATATGGAGGTTCCTCAAAAACCTACAAATAGAACTACCACTCCTTGGTATTTACCCAAAGGATAGGAAAGCAGTCAGATAGACACTTGCACATCCATGTTTACTGCAGCATTATTCACAACTGCTAAGACGTGGAATCAACCTAAGTGTCCAAAAACTGATGACCGAGTTGAAAAACTGTGGCAAATATATATTATGGAATACTACTCAGCCATAAGAAACAGTAAGACCCCATCATTTGTTTCAAAGTGGATGAATATAGAAGGCTTAATGTTAAGCAAAGTCAGCCAGATTTTGAAAGAGATACACTGTGTATCCTCACTTAATATGTACCAAATGTCTGTACTCTATGGCAGAAATTGAAAGAGTCCGAAGATATGATAACATAGAAGGTAAGTGTAGATACCAGAGACTGCAAGGGAGGGGATTGGGTGAGAGTGAGTTGTAAAGGCAGCATGAGAGGGGCAAAGGGAAGAAACATTTAACAGACGGAATGAGAAGTTCTCTATTTGGGGGAGGGGGACACATTCTGAGGACCAGCAGATGGTGTAATGGCTATGTCGCTGGACTCCCACGTAGTTGACCGTGGTTCGAGTCCCAGACCCAGTGGCTTAAACTCATGCTGGGCATGTGTGCATGTGTGCCCAAGATCCCAAGAAGAGAATGGAATAGAAGTGATTGTGGCGTGGCCATCTCCCTTGAGGGGGGTGATTTCTCGCTTTCAGTTTCTCTGTCTCTCTGGTGAGCACATGTGCCCTATAGCAAAAACCTCTTTAAACACACACACACACACACACACACACACACACATTTCATAATTTTTGCATCATAAAATAAATAAATATAATTTAAGAAAAGAAAAGCCTATATTGCCATGAACAGACTATTAAGGGCAATTCTGGTGAGGGCTCAGAAGAAGAGGAGGGCTTTAGGCTTTAGGGAAACTCTAATTCTTCTTAGAGACTACTTAGCAGTCATGAGTAGAATGTAGAACTTAAAGAGCAATGAACTAGATACCTGGCAGAAGAAATATCTAAAAAGAGCATTTGGGTTGCTGCATGGCTATTTTTAACTACATAAAGAGATGTGAGAAGAAATGAATGACTTAAAGAGGGAATTTATCATTAAAAAGACAGCGAAATAGAGGGATTTGGAATATCTATGACCATGAAAGAATTTTTTTAAAGTATGTTCATGAGCATGAACTGAAGGTGTGGCCAAGTGACCATTTGCTAAGGCATTTACTATGGATAGAAAGAAGCCATTTGCTATTCATCAAGACCTTGTAAACATTTCAAAGTTTTTTGAGGCTGCCCCTCCCATTATAAGGCCAGAACTCTAGGAGAACGGAATGATTTTTGAGGGCAGACCCGGGAAGTTCTCCATGGTCTCACTGCCCAGGTCAGCTTAGAAATCTGCTTCTTGGGACCAGCAGTTAGCGTAATGGCTATGTCGCTGGACTCCCATGTAGTCGACCGCGGTTCGAGTCCCAGACCCAGTGGCTTAAAACTCATGCCAGGCATGTGTGCTTGCCCAAGATCCCGAGAGGAGAATGGAGGAGAAGAGATTGCGGCATGGCCTTCCCCCCTGGGGGGTGATTTCTCGCTTTCTGTCTCTCTGTCTCTCTCTGTCTGTCTGGCCAGCACATGTGCCCTATGGCAAAAAAAAAAAAAAAAAAAAAAAAAAAAAAAAAAGAAAAGAAAAGAAAAGAAAAGAAAGAAAGAAAGAAAGAAAGAAAGAAAGAAAGAAAGAAATCTGCTTCTTGAATTCCAGAGTAGTGTCTAGCAACTGCCCAACCTATGGCTTGGTGGGCCAAGATGTGGCTCAGTCCACCATTCCAGAGGACACCAGTAGTAAACCTTGGCACCATCCATATGGCATTAGGACTGCAAGCTTGCAGAATGCAAAAGCTGTAGAGACATGGCTTCCTTCAGTTGGATTTTCAAAGGATATCATGGATAACTTACGGGCCCAGGTAGAAACCTACTGTAGGAATAGAACCACCTCAAAAAGTTCTCACTAGGGCGATGCCTCCTGGAGTATAAAAGTGAGGCCATTCCAAAAACCATGGAACTATGGAGTTTCCAGCATGCAACTCCAGCCTAAGAGAGCTGCAGGAATGAGTCTCTAACTTGTGAAAGTTGCTGCATGGGCTAAGCCTGGCAAATCCGTAAGGGGCAGGACTACCTTGGATTTGGGAAGACTCAACCCCCACCTCAGTGTTCTCAGGTTGAGAGAGGTGGAGTCAAAAGAGATTATGCACCATCTTTAAAATGTAATGTTATTTTCCCAATTGGATTTTGGACTTAATCAGGACCAGTCACTTCTTTTTTATTGTCTATTTTTCCCTTGTGGAATAGGAATATCTATCCTGTTATACCTGTCCCACTATTATATTTTGGAAGTAGATAACTTGTTTGATTTGACAGGCTCACAACTGGGAAGTAATTTGCCTCAAAATGAATCATGCCTGAGTCTCACTCACACCTGATTTAGAAGAGACTTTGGACTTTCGATTTGATGCTGGAACAAGTTAAAACTTTGAGTGTTATTAGGATGGAATAAATGTATTTTGTATGTACAGAAGACATGAGTTTGAAGGAACCAGAATGCTATGGTTCAAATGTCTCTGTCAAAACAGATGTAAAATTCCAGTTGCATCATGATGGAATGAAGAGGTGGGACCTTTAAGAGGCTATTTGGAGAACCAGCAGTTGGCATAATGGATATCCCACTGGACTCCCATGTAATCAACTGTATTTTGAATCCTGACCTGGTGGCTTAAACTCATGCTGGGCGCATGTGTGTCCATGCCCAAAATCCCAAGAGGAGGATAGAGGAGAAGGGATTGTATCATGGCTGTCCCCCATGGGGGTGATTTCTTCCTTTCTGTCTCTGTATCTCCAATGAGTGCTCGTGCCCTATAGCAAAATCTTTCTTAAAAAAAAAATAATAAAGAAGAGGTGATTGGGTCATGAGAGCCTTACATCATGAATGGATTAATGTTCTTATCATGGGAATAGGTTAGTTATAGCAGGAACGGGCTACAATCAAGAAAAGGGTAAGTCTAGCCCCTATTTGCTCTCTCTCTCTCTCATGTGCACTTGCTCACTGTGTGATGCCCTCCACCAGAGGATGATACTTGCCAGACGTCAGCACCATTTTCCTGGACTTTCTCTAGAACCATGAGCCAAAATAAACTTATATTCTTTATAAATTACTCAACCTGTGGTGTTCTGTTATAGCAGCAAAACATGGACTAAAACACACCGGAACTGGTTTCTATAGACAAGTACTATAAGGCTCAGAGGATAGATAAACTTGTGGGTGAAATTGTCTAGGATTAAGTCCTCTCCATCCTACTTAGAATCTATGGATTATTGAATCTCATAAAGCTTCCCTTTCCGAGTGTATAAGGTATGTGATGAGTGATGGTTAATTTTGGGTGTCAACTTGACTTGTTTGGCAGGTGCTAAGCGGTTGATGAAGCACTATTCCTAAGTGGACCTGTGAGAATGTTTCTATAAAAAATTGATGTGTGAGTCAGTGGCCTGAGAAAAACCCACCTTCAATGTGGGAGAGATCTTTAATCAGCAGAGGACCCAAGAGGGACAGAGGAAGGGTGGAATTCTGTTTCTTCTCTCTGTTCTTCCTTTCAGAGCATGATATGTGTTCTCTTCTTGCTGCTGGCACATATGCCCAATCCATTCCTACTCTACAACTCCATGTTTGACTGTGTTTGGGTCCCACCACCACCCAGTCTCCACACCCCTCTGGCCAGACAGACTCCAAGTTCTTTAACTTTTGGACTATGTACTTGTACCAGCAGCCTCCTGAGGGTGCTCAGGCCCTTGATCTCAGTCTGGGAGCTAGCTACACTGTTGGCTTCCCTGGTTCAAAATTTTCTCACTGTTTCTTCAGCCTGTAGACAGCTTATTTTTGGACTTCTCTGCTTTGTGATCATGTGAGATACTTCTTATAATAAACCCTCTCTTTTACATATATTTATTCTTTTGGTTGTCTTTCTCTGGAAAACTCTGATCAATACATAATAGTAGTCTCCACTCCATAGGTTGTCATGGGGTTTAGAAGAGATGATAATGCGGGGTAAAATGCTTAGTATAGTGCCAACCCAAGATAAGGGGTCAATAAGTGCTGGATGTGCTCACCTTCTCTTGGAAGGGGTGGTTCAGGAGAGGATGTAATCAAAACATGACTAAGAGTTCAAGCACAGGGCACAGGGAGAGTCGTCAGACTTTGACGCTACTACACAGGGGTGCGGATCCTTCTACTTACATCTACCCCCTGATGACTGAAGCCTGGTAGATCAAGCCCTGAAAAGGCATTCTAAAGGCTTTTCCTGGGCTTACTGAACACAATTGGCCTTTACAGGGCTGTGGCAGACAGTGGTGAAGAGGGCTTTAAATGCATTATCAGGACACTCAGTTTTACTTCTTGGCTCTTCCATTCCTTAGCTTCATGAGTTCAGCAGCAATTTCCTCATCTCTGAGGTGAGAGAAGTGGAGAGGGTGTCCTGTTGTATGTCACTTCTCCATATCTCAGCCCTTGCCTAGACCTCTCTCTTGCTTCTAATCTGCCAGTATAGCTTGGTTTGTCTCTGTGCTTGATTTTACATACATGTCTAAATTTACTTGACACCTCTCTTAGTTCTTCTTCTTTATTCATTTGTTCTTTATTTATTCAATGTCCAAATATTCATGGAGTACCACCATGTGGTGGGTTCTGCGCTAAGTACTAAGGATAGTGAACAAGACCAGCCAGGGCAGGCCAGCTCCATGGCTCATCAATAACATGCTTTTCGAGAGAAGCTAGATCCCACATGATGACTGGGTCTCAAATCCCTGGCCCAGTCAGCTGGAAACACATCAAGCACACATACAAATGCTCAAGAGCCAATGGGCTGGAGGACTAGAGAAAAAAGATGGCACTAATAAGACCCTGTGGAGGGCGTGCCTCTCTCTCTCTCTTTCTGTTACTCTGACAAGCATGCATGTGTTATCTATCACGAATAAAGAAAAAAATTTACTTTGTGTTTTAATCAAACTATAAAGAAGAAAACATAATGATGTCATCACAGGCTGTAAATATCTTGCTGCTCCAGAGGGTACAATAGTCACGCCTGTCTCCAGAGAACCCACACCCTACCCCATCACCCTAAAAGACAGTGCCCTTTCCCAGCATGAAGCAGTTCCAGAAGACTGACCATCACCTTGTCCCACCCTTGTCCCATGATTTTTAATAAAAGATAAAGGCTGGATACATTAGATCAGCCCCTGAATGGCCTTTAGGTAATATCCCTTCAGACTATAGAAAGATGGTGGCAGAGACCTTTGGCCAGAATCCTCCAGCCAGAGCCCTCTCTTACTGGCAGCTGACACACACAGATGGGCTGATAAGGTCACAGTGGCAAATAAGCTGATCAAAGTACCCACCATTCTTGTGACCCTCCTTCTCCATCCCTCCCATATAAATGCATCACGTCTCCTCTCCTTGGTAGGGTGGGCTGAAGCACCTCTGGCTTCAGACCCCCGAGTGTTCTTTATTTTTTTTAAAGAATTATTTTATTTATTCATTCATTTTATTTTTTTAATTTGACCAGAGAGAGAGACAAACATACACACACATACAGAGGGAGAGAGAGAAAGTGAGAAAGCAAGCCACCAGGTCCGGGATTCAAACCATGCTCTTTCTCCCAATAAATTCCTTTTTCTCTTGAAAAGAAAAAAAAATGATTTTCTCTCTGGCGGTCCTCACTCTATCCACCTACGGGTGGGGTCTAACTCACTGGGTTCATGTCTTAAGGGCTCTCTGTGCACACTGCGCATTGCGCACATACCCGTGGTCCTGGCTGACTGAGGCTGGGAGCAGGATTGTTAAAAGGAAGTGTGGGGATGGAATGCTCAGTTTTTAGGCCCAGATCTCTAAAATTAGAGACCTATTCCCAAATATAAATGAAGCTGCAGCCAGGAGAAAAGCATGAAAAAGATAAGCTTTAACTAGTATGCCACGAGAGGGCCCAGTGTGTAAGTTACTAGGTGTACTGGTTAAGTTTTTGGGTACATTGTTAGGTGTATCTACACCCAGAGGGGAGTGAGGCCTTTCTTTTATTGCCTGACCTCATCATGAATATTCAGGAGTGGCAGTCCACCACCATAGCCAACTCCATTGTTTGTTTTTGTGGGGCTTTTGTTGTGCTTGTGTATTTCCTGCCTGGTAAGGGGAAGTCCAGTGCCCAGGAGAGGGAAGTCACATGCATGCCCAGTGTAGACTTTTGAAGGTATGAACATGAACATAGGGATGATTTTGCCCACAGCAGCCTAATGTCTCCAGAGTGAGGTCACATATTGGTCAAGGAGCCAGGAGAGCAGCAGTGTGCACAGTCGCTGCGGTGGGAGGGGAGGAAAGTTACATTCTTCAGGTCTCCTAATGGCAGTGCAGGCAGTTAGGAGTCAGATAAGCTTCCCCCTATTAGTGCCAGGTGTCAGGCTGTAATCCCTGACAACAATGGATGAATTGTTGATGCCTTTTTCATGGGAATCTAGGGACTTCCTGCTCATATCTATCTACCTACTTACTCTAACAGGATCACAGTGTAAGAATCCTGTTGGAGATACTCTTTTTCTCTCTCTGTCTCTCTACCTCTCTCTCTCTCATTAAAGAAAGAAATAGTATAGATTTCTTTTCCTCCCACAAAAACTAATCCCTAAGAAAAAAGTCACTTTATAATACCAGCAGATGGTGTAATGGATATATCACTGGACTCCCACATAGTTGACCATGGTTCAAGTCCCGGACCTGGGGGGCTTAAAATACACCAGGCTTGTGTGCCTAAAATCCTGAGAGGAGAATGGAGGAGAAGAGAGAAGATATTGTGGTGTGGCCAACACCCTCCGCCAAGGTGTGTGTGTATGTGATTTCTGTCTTTCTGGTGAGTGCACACACCTTATAACAAAAAGCTCTCTCTCAAAAAAAAAAAAAGTCACTTTATATTCAAGTGCTTATAATATCTCTCTTAGAAAATTCTCAGAATTACTTTATCTTCAATAACAGAGCATGTTCCTAGCCCAGCCTAGGTAGTGTATAATAAAATAAATAAACTTTTTAAAAGGAAAGAGGTCCTCATGGCAATGGTACTATTATTATTTTAGGTTTTTGTCATAGGGTAGGTATGCTCACCAGAGAGAGACAGAGAGAGAGAGAAAAAGTGAAAAATCACTTGGCCATGCCACAATCCATTCCCCTCCATTTTCCTCTCAGATATATATGTACCTTGCATGATTTTCAAGCCACTGAGTCCAGGCCTGGAACCATAGTCGACCATGTGGGAGTCTAGCACCTTTACCACTGTGTCACCTGATGGCCCCAACAATGATATTTTTAGAAAGCAAAGAAAATTAGTAATCAGTTCTAGAGTTCAGACCATAGAAGCTGTGAATGTCTAGAGAGTTATAGATTTCCAGGCCTCAGAGAGAGGAATAATGCGCTCCAACCCAGGGCTGTGGCCTCAGGCCTCCTCCTTCCTCTGTGCTAGACCACAGGGAAGCTTTATGAGATTGGATTCAGGCAGACAGGGGAGGAACCAAAGCCCTAACACATCATGTTGTCACAATGACAACATTCTGCACTTTATTTGTAACTCCATCTGATGCTGTGTAAACTCCTTCAGTGTGTATTTTCTACAGTTACCTAACTAGAATTTGAAAATCCTCTTGACATTTCTTTTTCCTCACTTAAATCATTAGTTCTATATATATTCCAAACATTGGTTAGAGTCCCCTTTCCCCTCAGAGATATAGTTAAACCTTTCTGGACTCCACTTAGTTAAGCAGTTGATTCTAAATGTAACACTGATTTTCATAATTTGCATGTATGGAGACTTTTTCGACCCAACTGGGAAAACGTGAAATGCTGTCTGTTCAGTACTCGTTCATTCATTCTTTCAACAAGCATTGAAGTGCAGGTGAGCTGAGCTGAACCCCAAGTCTTTTTTGCCATTCACTAGGATGCCACATTCACCTGTGAGGGCCACCATGCCCTGACCCAGGTGTGCAGGGATAGGCATGGTTCTCATGGCACCAGAAATGTATCAACCAAACCAAACATAATTTGTAATCCTTCCCTCTTAAGGATGTTGCTTAATGTCACGGAGTGGTCGGCAGTGGCGTTCCTCTGAATAAGCCACAAAACTGTCCTTATCCCTTACACGTACGAGGTTAACTGCAACCTCCGTCTTCCATGAGATGAGCCAGCGTGACTAGGTAGATAAATGTGCCACAGATCTCTGAGAAGCAGCTTTTTGACATTACCACAACCGATTTGTGTGGATTAAAAAGAAAATTCTTTTCTCCTTCGTCAGTGCTCTTAAGTCAATTCTCCTTCCCTGTGGTTTTTTATTTACTTATTTTATACAACACACCTCTGTTTTTCCTCTGGCATGTGTAAGCTCCTTGTCTTAATTTGGAGCATTTTTTACTACCTCGGCCCTCTTGTTTTTATTCTCCAGTCCAGTCCAGCCCAGTCCAGCCCAGCCCAGCCCAGTCCAGTCCAGCCCAGTCCAGCCCAGCCCAGACCTCAAACCTGAAATGTTGCCTTCTGTTTAAAGCTAAGAACAAAATAAAATGTTAAGAAAAAATGGAATTTTGATTCTTCTGTGATTCACGAGTTTGTTGGTATTTTAAAATGAATTCTGAGGGATACAGTCTGATGTTTTCACCATCTTCTGTAGAAACTAATGTTTGTATTTGCTGTGGATAATTTGGAAAACTCCAGTCGCCTTGGAGAAACCCTCTGTTGACCAGGGATAAAGCTCAGAAAGTCGTATGAATCAGCAATGGAAGAATGAAGACACTTAAAGACTTTTGATGCCAAGTTTCTTGTTTTGATGATTAAAAATACCCTGCCATGAGGAATGAGGGAAAATGTGTGTCTGAAGTTTGGCTTGTAATTCATACAAATTCTGTATACAGGGCAGAATCTACTTTCCCTTTTGGGATAAGTAATGTCCTCCTTTAGAAACAACTTCAGCTGGGACTAGCTGTTGGTGTAATGGCTATGTCTCTGGACTCACGTGTAGTCAATCACAGTTCGAGTTCCGGACCCAAACCTCACACTGAGTGCGTGTGCATGGGTGCCCAAGATCTTGGGAAGAGAAGGGGTTATGGCATGACCATCCCCCCTGGGGGGGTGATTTCTCACTTTCTGTCTCTCTCTCTGTCTTCCTGGAGAGTGCACGCGCCCTATAGCAAAAACCTCTCCAAAAAAAAAAAAAAACCAACTTCAGCGAATTACGAGGTGATCACATTTCCATATTTCACATATCCTAAAAAGAATGTCAAATAGCAGTCAATTATCATCTTTTAGATAACAAATGAAATGGAAAGTACCTAGAACCCACCCAAGCAGAAGTGCCAACAAGTGTGCAGGTCATAATGTGACTCTCCCCTCCCCCTTCCCTGGCCCTGGCAGATGCCAGTTCATTGATTAGGTCAGTCTTTCCCGCTGAGTTTGGACTTACCCTCAGAATCTTTCTTTTTCTGGCCCTGCAGGGAGTTATTGCTAATCAACTAGGCATGGTACTTGACATGAAATCATTTTCAATCCTTGAACTAAGATAGTAATTAGCACCACAGAACTTATGTACTGGCTTTTCTTTTTGTTTTGTTTTGTTTTGTTTTTGCATGTGAACTCACCAGAGAGTGGCAGAGAGAGAGGGAGTTGAGAAAGCAGCGTCCAGGGGGATGACCACACCACAATCCCTTCCCCATTCTTCTCTCAGGATTTTGGGCAGGCACGCACATGTGCCTCACATGTGCGCGCCTGCCCAAAATCCTGAGTCTAGGGTTCAGACTATGCAATCAGTCATGTGGGGTCCAGCTGCTTTAACTACCATGCCACCAGCTAGCCCCTATTGATTGGATTTTAATAACAAACCACTTTTAGCAAGTAATAAATGCTGGAGAGAACACTTTTAAATTCAGAGGAACAAGTGCTCTGACTTAGTTCCTTACCACATTTGATCCCGAACAAGCATACCTGGAATCTGCAACTGCTCTTAGCAGTCAGACAGTGCATTGCAGATGGGGTCAGGATGGTTTAGTCTGGGTTCTCACCTCCTATCTTATCATGTTTGAAGGCCACAGGGTAAGCAACTTATGTTATTAGTTGTATCTGCTTGCACACTTAATATGTAACTATGACTTTTCTGTGTTATGCCATTGAATGGACCATGCGTGTACATGTGTGACAGTTTGGTTTGGGCAATGAGCCACTATTGTCTGCAGCCCCTTTTAGAGAAAGGGGTGCCTGGTCAGCTAGCGTCACGCTGCCCTGCCCTGCTCTGCCCTGCTCTGCCCAGCTAGCTAGCCTTGATCAGCTCGGCTTTGGTTCAGGCTGCTGAGCCCTGATGGCCTTGGCATGGCTTGGCCTTGGTGTGGCTTGGCCTTGGCTCAGCTCGCCCGGCTCAGCTCCATGCGCTGTGAGCTCTGAGAGTGTTCTTCATGTGTGCCACAAGCTCCAAGAGGGTGAAGCACGTGTGAGCACTGCTGTGGGTTTTATGAGACAACTAAGAGCTCACAGAGCTCTCACTAAACTCAGCAAATAAACAACATGACATGAGTTCCTTGCGTCTTTTTCCAACTCCTTGCATCTCTATTCGACCCACCTTCAAAGGAGAAAAGAACCTCACAAAACAGAAACTCTCCTACCTGGCCTCACTGTCCTCTCAGGCAGCATGCCAACTTCATGGGGTTTCTGTCCCAAAGCACATCCTTAGGAACAGCTGCGACTTAATTATTTAATCTGTTCAGCAGTAAGAAAATGCTCCCATTGGTGTTTAGTAAGTGGTTGAATGGGAGGAACGGCGAGAACACTCCTGTGGGTGAGCCTTAGAGAAATGAAAACACAGCTAGGAGAGCAGGTAAGGGATGATGCTGGCACGAAACGAAGGTCAAGGCTGAGCCCTGACCCTGTCTGCAGACTCGAATTCTGTACAAGGATGGTCACTTTCTGTATGTGCTGTAATGGGAAACAAGGTTACAAACAGTCTCTCTGGCCTCAGGTACCAAACTGGTAAAGAGTTTCTGTTTTGAAACCTCTGATGAACACAACAGCCACAGAGGTACAATTTTAGCAGGAAACAGCCACAAAAAGCAAGCAAGCCACAAAGTCCAGAAAGCTGAAAAAGCCTCAGGCCAAGAGCAATTAGGCCACACCTTGGACAAAGCCTGCTTTCTCAACTGGGAAATAAGCATTCCCAAATAAATAAAGCTGTGAGGAGGTCATGTTTGTCCAGCCCGGAGCATCACTGGGGAGTTTGCCTTGATCTGCAGCAGAATTTTTATCCCAATGTTATCAGAAAATTTAGACTTGTTCCGAATGTTGAGATGACCACTGCCCACTTCTCCATTTCAAGCCTGCCTAGCTAAGACAAGCAAAGTGGGTTATAGACACCATGAACGTGCAGCGGCCTAGAAGAGGGCCAATTGGGGAGAGGCCTGGCCCCTCTCCCCTTTCCTTTTCCAGGAGACACTTTATGGAATTTGCAGCAATCTGGTGGCCCCTGCTATTTCTCCCCGTAGCTCTCTGCCCCTCCCTACTCACTGACCCTAGAGTCCCCTGCTCGGTTAACCACCAGCAGAGAAGGACATGTATCCCCGTGACCCTGAATGAGACACTCATGAGGACACACATGATCCCAGGTGTTGGAAACACGTGGAGCAGCAGTGGCACACTGGGCAGCCCTCTCCTCTCCCCTCCCGCACCTCTCATGCCCAGCCAGCCCCAGTCCTGTTGCATCTACCTCTGCCCCAGCACTCTGCTGTCTCCCCTCCAGCATGCTCTCACTGCCCCCCCACCACCCACCCCCCCCCACACCCCA